>NW_024039409.1:0-292500 GCF_016077235.1 Cyprinodon tularosa | reverse complement strand
GTTGGCATGTAGAAGGCATATAAAGATTGTTTTAGAAACTCTATGACAAAAAACATGCCACCTGTTGAAGTAGTTCTCCGACAGTGAGCTTTATAGACTCTGCATTATGGCAAGATATTCCTCTTCCAGAGCAGTCACTAAATTGGCAAAAAGAAAAAAGGGAGCATCTATGTCAGGTCATGCTGACCCAACCAGGAAACCAAAGTCATGGATTATTAATCCATCCCAGAACAACCTCATTTTTTCTGCTTCTAACCTGTTTGCTCCTAACCTGACTCCGCCAGATGGATTTGCACCGCATATCGTCGCTCTGGATTTGCTCCGCATATTCATCTGGAAACCTTCCGTTGAAGTAATTTTGGGAAGGGGCGAAAATTCTAGTTAGCTGATTGCCTATGTAGGTGATAGACGGGCCAAATAAACCAATCAGATCAATGAAGCATATGACGTACTAACAAAGCGACGACGAAAACACAACCACAAGCCAGGCTACTTTTTCGGGAGAAGAGCAAAAACATCTTTTCCTCTGAGAAAAGCCTCCAGAGCAGTGTTTTGCTCTTCTTTCAGTGAAGAAATACTCTGTAATTCCGATAAAACTTGCTCGATAGCCACGCTAACGCTAGTTTCATCGGCCGAAGCCGCCATGTTCTTTAGACTGAACTGTCGCGCTTCTCGTTGCGTCACACCTCAACCCGCCTCAAAGGCAACGCTGATTGGACGTTCGTTTGGTGAACGGCTCCAAATTTTCTTTAACGGAGAGTCTCCAGACTGATCTGCGAGTGAAACCTTGAAAGCTCGCGAGATCGGGATGGTCTCACGAGGCTAGTTTGCTAAGGTGTTGGATAGCTAAATATAAATACACAGTTACTGTAATTGAATAGCTTCTAATTAGTTACTGTACTTCGCTTGAGTATAAATTTTTCTGATGACTTTTTACTTTTATTCACTACATTTAATTTAATTTTAAACATACAGGTTGATTTTGTGTCAAGGTTTATGTTGATTTTAGTGCTATTTGTTGCTTTAATGCTGTGAATACCAAAGCTCTAAAATACTTCTGCTCAGTTCAGTCTGTAATATACTGTCAAAAATTTTATTTGGAACAAAACTAGAGTCAGTATTTTTAAGGTTCTCACTACAAACAGTAAGAAGAAAAGGAAACTTAAACCTTTTTTTTTTGCGCAAGGAATTTTTTTTTTTTTAAGTTATTTCTTATTTTTTAAGGCTTAATGTTTTAATTTAACTTTTATGTTTTAGTACTTTGTAGAACCTGTACCCTTTTCTTAACCAAAAGAGTTAAATTCATTATTTTACTTTAACTAGAGCCTTTTTTTACACAGTAATCTGTACTTTTACACTGCAAAAAATCTAAATCTAGATAAGTAATTTTTTCTTAAAATAAGTGTTATTTGTTCTTGAATTGAGGAGGTAAAAGAGACATTTTGCCAATGGAACAAGACAATTAACACTTAAAATATGAAAACACAATTACATCGCCTTATTTCAAGTGCATATTATCTAATTATCTTATTTAAAGAGTAAAATTGCACATTCCATTGGCAAACTATCTCATTAACCTGCTCAAATTAAGGGTGAATACCTATTTCTAGATCGTTTTTGCAGTGTACTTGAGTAAAGAATGTGAGTACTTTGGACACATGCGCCAGTGTGTGAAATTCCTGCACTGCCTCCTTTATAATTTATTGAGCTTTATTGATCTTACATTGGTGAAATTTACCTCTGCATTTAACCCATCCCCTTGGGGAGCAGTGGGCTGCCATCATGGGGCACCCGGGGAGCAGTGTGGGGTTAAGGGTCTTTGTTGAGGGACCCAGAATGGCCCCAGTCTCTTAGCCTGACGTAGTCCGACTCAATTCTAGTCAGAATATGAGTCTGATGCTGCTCCATAGAGCTGTGATTATGGGGCGTGTTTCGAATGATCCAGGAATAAAAATGCCTCTGCACTCAATTGGATAGACCTACAACCAATAAGAGCAACGGAGTGCGTGACGTATGTTAAGCGACCAAGGGAGCCAGCTGATAAATTAAACTTTTGCCGAATCCCGTAGGAAAGACGCCAAAAACATCTTTCTTTTCAACAAATGCCTTGATCGCGTTTCTCTGTTCCTCTTTTAAAATTAATTTGCTGTCGATATCTTCTAGAACAGACCTAATAGCAGAATCTACTCACCTCAACTCTCCAGCGGCAGCCATTGTTGTTGTCACCCAAGCGCGCTTTGGTCACGTGGTTGAATACGTTACCGTCTGTCCATCATCGTATAAAGCCCACCCTGACAATTTGATTGGATCGCCAGATATTGTACGAGCATACTTCCGCTACTATTGAGCAATGCCAGACCGAACTTCCTGACCTCAAACCTTGTGGGCGGGACTAAGTTCGGAATGGCACCCAGGCTGCCAGTCTCTGGGATTTGGGCTTGAACTCACAACCTCAGGATTCCAAGCTCTACGCCCTAATCACTACGCCGCCACTCCCCCACACTATATTGAACATATTCAGAAACATATGATGCCTCTTTGGTGTGTTGTAATGAAGCTGACACCCTCCTCCACATCCCAATACCTCTTATTAGCCTATTTTACTTCACTTTTCCAAGAGAAAATCCTCAGCAGTTTGAAGTTGAGTGGAAAAAAGTTTGGAATTTCCCACATTTTCCTGAACAACTCAGGTCACTAATCATTCCTGTGTTGGATGTTCTCCTTTGTAATTGTTTTAGGCGTCTGTTTCCAGTTGATCTCAGTTGTGAAATTTTCGATGAGAGGTTTTTTAATGTTTGAACAGACTCTCATTTACCCTGCTAAACATTTCAGCAGCTAAAATCACTAAGGTTTTTAGCGTGTTTTTGGATCTAATTCCAGGCTGCCAATCAACAAATTTTCTATTTGGTAAGTCAGTGCCCTCTCTCTTTTTCTGAAGTAGAGCAGAGGAAAAGCACTTTTCCGCTGTGATTCTACAGAACTCTATTAGGCAGACAAAAAGTGAGTCCAAATCAGTGTAGTTTCCTTCGTCTCTGTTGCCCCCCGAGGCAACAGGCTGAGGCCGAGCTCTCAGAAGTGCAATCATATGCACATAGATCTGGGAAAATTGGATTCTTACGTAAATGTGAGCATTTACAGGTGGTAAATATCCTGCTGGATTTTTAAAAATGTAGAAGCTTAAGCACTGCACCCTCCAGCTTCACGGCTGAAGGCGGCACACATGCAGACGGTATGATGCTTTATGGAAACCAAACACTGACATTTCAAATGTGAAAGACCACGTATGGAACGTTGTGAAAAAATGTGAGACTTGTGAAACAAATGTTGAATTTGTTTTGCAATGTGCCGGTTGGATGGGTTACTGTATTAAACCTCAAACTCAACACTATTCCTGACATTTTGAATAGGAAAAGCTTCATGGATGGGAAGCGAAATTTCTTCAAACTTGGAAACAAAGTCCAGATTGTTTTAACCTTCTTTTTTTAGTATGTTATACCATATCCTGATCTTTGAGTGTTTTGTCTTAGTAGTTATTGTGTATTATTCTTTGTTTATTTGGATTTATTTCTAACAGTTCAGCTTTAATCTTTACCTTTAGTGTCTCTATTTGTCTTAGTTTAGGTTCCTCTTTTAATTGGTCAACTTACCTCAGCTTCCATGTCTTCATTGTGCTTCAGCTGCTCTACATTTCCTCTGATTAGCTCTCCTGTTCATTTCATTCATCATTTTGGCTACGTTCACACTGTAGCCTGAAGTGACCCAAATCTGATTTTTTTTTGCCCATATGCGACCTGGATCTGATCTTTTTACAAAAGTCTGAACGACACAGATCCGATTTTTTCCAATCCGACATAGGCCACTTGGCTATGTGGTCCTGAATCCGATACAACTCTGATCGTTTCAAATGCGACATGTGTGTGAACGGCCAGGTCGAATTCATCGTCATTAATACCCGACAAAGGTCTTATTCTGGGTCTTGCTACGCAGAAGTGGCAAGAAAAACAACAACAATGGCAGATGATGATGTGGAGAGCAGTTTTTATGTTTAACCATATTGAAAATATTTAGTTTTTATGGTTGGAAAAGGCCGTTAGATGTGCGCCGGCACTACCAGCCATGTTTACTTTCGGAAAAAAAGAGCACACTGGCCTGTGACATCATTGCATTCTCTACTGCACATGCGGGACACTTGCGTTGTATAACAGTTTACACAGGAGATCGCATACAAGTCGCATATATTTTGAAATATGAAGGGCAACGCATAAAAAAAAATCGGATTTCACAAAAAAAATCGGAATTAAGCTCACGGCCTGCAGTGTGAACCCAAGTGTCCCAAGACACTTCAACAGGTGTCGGGTAGATGAAAATTTGATTCAGTCATGCTCCTGCATTGCAGCTTTAGGATAACAATCACCACTTTATATATGCCAATGCTAAGATAAAAAACAAACAAAAAGTACAATTTAGGACAAATTGGACAGAATTAACAAGTGGGTCTTGAAGCGCCAGATTGTTTATTGTTTATTTTTTAACTCTTCACTATTATGTTATTCTTATACGTGTTTCTAAGGTCCATATTTGGGTGACCATTTTTCTACAATCTCTTTGCTGCTGTAAACACCAGAAGTTCCCAATAGGGGGTTTTCAGTGACGTCACTGGGCAGCTTCCGGTCCGCCATCTTGGGTGGCATATTATCGTATATCATATATATCATGTCGCGAATGGATAAATACGCCAGCACGCTAGAGCCACTAGATCATGGAACATATCTGAGGAAATGTTCCGTGATCGACCATATGGACCCCTATGCCCTCCACGGTGCCTTGTTTAGCACTAATCCAGATGATTGGCCAAATGTAGAGCACGGTGACATAGTTCATTACCTGGTGTTCAGTGAAAACCCTCTGCAAACTCTTGAGGAAATGAGAGCGTACAAGGGTCTAGAGGCTCACAACAAGTTCACATCTGGTTGGGTACGAGATGTCGAAGTGATGTACATGAAGGAAATCGCCATCATACGTGGACGGGTGAGTTTTAATAAGATGGTAAAAATGTAAACAATCCGACGCAGGGCTCGCTATGCTAGGTGGCTAACGGCCGGCGGTGCGCGAACAGTTCCAAAGCTACAAGTCCTTGGAGTCTCATGTGCAGTTTACGAATGGATGGGTTCAGGAGCTGCAGCTCATAAAGCCAGCAAACAGTGCTAACCGTTAGTGCTAACAACCACTCAGGCATGTAATGTACTTTTAACTAGCTGCTATGTGTTTCAAAGGTTTGGTTAGTAACGTTAACTGCCAAACCTCCCTAAACCCTCCGGGTTTCTCACATATTTGAGCCTTTTCCCGCTGGTTGAAATCAAGTTAATGTGAAATTAATCAAATTAAAACACGGCTGAGAGAGGGAGTCCAGTACGCGGTAGTCATAGGCAGTAGTCTGAGTAGCGGCAACATTGCGGCCACGGAAAGTAATACGTCATGACGCCCAAGCCCTATTATTAATATATTCTTACATGTTTTAAATGCTTGACAGTTAATTACCTGTGACAAAGTGAGCACTGCAGACTCGTATTCCAGCTTAACACCGTCCAAATCGGACCTGGATATCCGTGTCAGCCATAGGTGACAGCGTTGTTCAGATAGCTGTTTTGTTTTTTCACATTGATTCACGATTACGGCTGGTATGCGATAGAAAGAGCGTTGATCTCCACCTCCACGGGCCGTGCAACCAACAATTAAACATGTTTTCACCATTTTTCACTGTCAATACTGCCTAAGGCTGCCACCCAATATGGCGGACGCGCTGAGTAGTCACGTGATCGTGACGTCACCTGAAAACCCCCTATTGTGGGACCATAAAGGGATTTTCTATTCTATTCTATTCTATTTTATTCTATTCTATTCTATTCTATTCTATTTAAAGCCTTGCTGGTGAGCAACATGATCTTGAAGTCAGCTCAAACATTAGCAGGCAGGAAATTAAGCACAGGATTAAACCACACTCCCAGGTTCTTGATCGTATCCCTTCATCTGTGGAAACAGGATACATTTTAAATGTGGGATATTTTCACAGGTGTTACATGCAGGTTTTGGCTATATTTCACATGTGGAAATTATATTTACACATGTGGTCAAAATGGTCGGTATCCCTCGTTTGATTAAAGACAAATGGTAAAAATAAATAAAAAAATCTATGAAAATCTACATATTTAAGTCAGACATTGCTTTTCAACCCTGCTTCAAGAGAATGATTTAAATAAATAAAATCATGGAACAGGCCTTAAAAAAAATGATGCTGTCCTAAAACTAATATTTAACCTTTTGAGTGAATCACTTCAATCAAATGATTCCTGTAACTGTCAGTCAGACTTCTGCTCCATTCAGCAGGTATTTTGCTCCAATCCTCATCAGCAATCTGCTCCAGTTGTCTCAGGTTTGAAGGCTGCCTTTTCCAGACGTCATGTTTTAAGCTCCCTCCAGAGATGCTCTCTAGGATTTAGGATTTAGGTCAGGGTCCATAAAAGGCATCTTCAGAATAGTCCAATGTTTTCCTCTTATTCATAGTCTTTATACAGTTGAAGCCTGCGACTGAGACCAAGCTTTCTGACACTGAGCAGAACTTTTCTCTCTAGAAACCCTTGAAAGTATTTGAATTTTATCTGAGCCTGTGGAGGGTGAAAACGCAGCCCAGAGCATAACAAAGCCTCCTCCATGTATCAAAATAGGGACAGTGTTCTGTTCTTGATATTTTTCATTTTCTTAGAGCTGATGTACCTTGACAACAACTTCAATTTTTGTCTAATATGTCCACAGGAATTTCTTCTAGAAGGTTTGAGGCTTGTCAACATGTAGTTTGGCAAATCCCTTCTGGCTTTTTTATGATTTGTGCTTAACGATGGAGTCCTCCTTGGTCATCTTCAATTCAGTTCAGTTTATTTCTATAGGGCCAATTTACAATACATTTCATCTCAAGGCACTTTGCAGTTCACCATTCAAATAGATGCAAAGTTTTCTATCTAAGGAAAACAAGCTGATTGCATCGACTCATTGACTCGAAGGTAATCCCTCACAATAAGCATGCTTGTAGCGACAGTGGAGAGGAAAAACTCCCTTTTAACAGGAAGAAAACTCTAGAAGAAAGAGACTCAGAGTGAGCAGCCATCCGCTGAGGCTGACTTGGGTTCAAGGAGACAGAAGCAGAGATACAAAGGGGAACTTTCAACCAACTCCACAGGCGGCCCAGTCCAGAAACATAGAGCCAGTCACAGTCAGAGAAGCAGGACTACACTGAAAAACAGGCCGATCTCGAACATCTAAAAACAAAGGTGTTGATGGCAGCAGCAATAGATTCACTTTGGCTCAATCATTATTGAATGATGCGATTTGACACCGATGTTGGGTGGTTGGTTATAGTCTTGTGGATCTTATATTTCTACAGAATATTTGCAGTTATTTTATATTAATCTCCTGAGACGACTCTTTCCTTCTCTTCCTCTGGTACATGTTGAGTGTGGTACACACCATCCCACTACACAATACAGTGCCAACATGTCACCCTATATATAGGCCCACTGACTGATTACAAGACACCTGTGATACTAATTAGTGGACACACCTTGATTTAACATGTACCTTAGGTCACGATATTTTCAGTCTTTTCTAGAGGTGCTATCATTTTATCCAGGATTGTTTCATGACTTTCCTTTATTATTAAATTGAAGCATTGTTAAAATCATGTGAAACAAGTGTAAAGAAGAAATAATATGTTAAAAGATGCCAAGACACGTTTGCACATGGAATAAATATAATTTAAAAACCTGCAAAATCAATTGTCATATGTGGAAATTACATTGGATAGTAAAATTTAATAGCAATATGGGAAAATATTTCACATGTGGAAATATTTTAGACATTTTAGAACGACCAAAAGTTTTCTATTTAGAGATTGTGAAGAGTTTTGATTTTCTACCAATAATGACTGCAATTGTAATCTATATTAGGTACTAAAACAGATTTCTTTCCCATCTGCTTTATCTCCAAATAAAAGCAATTTCCCTGATAAATCACACAAAATGATTGCTATGTATGGAAATCGTAGGCAGTTGGTGAATAACCAAGAACATTTTTAACATTAGTCTCTTAAAAACAGTTGTAATTTAATCTAATTTCAAGGTTATTAAGATATTCTGTTTCCTATTTATTTTTCAATTTCAACCTGCATTTTGAGCAATACCTCCTTCTGTACATCGCCTCTGCAGATTATTAAATAAAAATCTAAATTGGCTTTGTAGCAATCCTGATAGCATCTGCACTTCCACCTATTTGTCTGGGGTGAAACTTTAGTTATGCTTTGTGTAATTACATGGCAGATAATGGGTACAACTTCACAGGATGCAGAATTATGTCTAAGTTGGCAGAAGTAATTGTTCATTCTCAGAATTTGGAGTTTTCCTACGGTGGCCGGAAGTTTGTGACTCTTTTATTGTGGCGGAACTAAGATCTTAAAGGAGATAGGTGCCACTCAGGCCCTCCAATTTGCCACTGAGTGCTTTCCCCATTACCTGGAGAGCCGCTGTGGTTAAAGGAGAATAACAGTCATAATGGAGATCTCTATCCAGGCTGCATATCTGATCGGGGGGGTTTAAAGATCAAACAGTCAACTAAACATTTGGCATTCCTCACAGACTTCCTTTTGATGGCTGCTCTGCCTCGCTTCAAAGGTGTTGTCTTCATACTGCTGTGAAGATGTAAACACTATTAATAGTAATCCATTTGGTCTTATTGTGTTTTGTCTGTTTTTATCCTAAAGAAAAGCTGAGGTCATTGACCATTGGTGGCATCATTCAATTGAAAATAGTGAAGAATCACAAGAGCAAACTTGTGTGGGGTGGGGGGTTACTCGTCAAAACAACCTCTTTATATTCAACATTTTAATTTTGTCATGATCTGGCCTGTTTGCTCTCCCTTAATTAGTCATTCCTTTCACCTGTCGTTTTCACTCCCTGCCTCAATTATAATTTATTCCTCTCACCTGTTTCCTCTGGTTTATATTCAGTTCAGCCTGAGCATTCAGGTCCAGATCATTAACTGTTTTTCTCTTAGCCTGTCTGTTCAGTTTATTTCTTGGTTCATGTCCTGGATCCTGGCGGTCAGTGGAAAGACGGTTTTAGTGTTTGTCTCATCTCCTAATCGTCCACTGTTCCTCCCCCGCGGAGTCCTCTGGGGGGGTTCAGTTTTTATCCAAGTAAGCCTGGCTCCAGGGAGGAGACCGGTTTAAAGGTCCTGCATCAAGTTCTGGTTCCACGTCCTGTCTCGGCTACCCTCTTCCACTGAGCCTGCTCAGCTGCACCTGATCCTGTCTGCTCCTGGTCATGCTTTCGGACCCTGTCAGACTCTGAACCCTCCTGGGAGCCTGTGGATGACTGGAAGTCTGGATCCTGCCACCTGTTTCTGTTCCTGCCTGATCTGGATCCTGTCCCTGTTTGTTCCTGTCTGTTCTGGATCCCTGACCAGGATCAGCCTCCAGCATGTCCTCTGGAACTGCAGCATCGGGGACACTCTGGGTGACGCGAGCCGCGTCAGCTGTGGATTGCACCCCTCTCAAGGAGTATGGACTGAACTGCTAAACCAGAGTGTCTGTGATTGGGCGGTGCCCCGCTCCCCATCCTGCAGTGTCCGCGAGCCACACCTCCACTTTAGTTTTTGTTTTATTTAATAAACCTTTTTGAACTTTCCTACTGACTCTCTCTCCTTGAATACTAGGTCAATCTGTCCGCGTTTCATGAAAAAATTTCTAGGTATTGAAAATGTAAATATCTAAAAAATACATGCAACATATTGCATTTTGTGTGATTCGGCTCTTATCTTGGACTCCCGTTGCGTCACCTTGATCGTGCGATGGCGGCTAATTTCTGGCAAATGATGTCTGAAATGTACAGAAAATTAACAACGACTATAACCCATGACCAATCACTTCTCGGGGAAAATTATAGAGGATTATTCCTGAAAAGCAGAAAAACATGCAGCTTATTAAATCATTCCCCACTACCTCCTGCTTCCTGCATTTCATGGGTGGTCAACAGTAATCAGTTTACCGCCTGGCTCTTTCAGGGTGTTAAGACATCCACTTTTCATTTTCACAAACAGTGTGATACACTCAAGCACCAATTTGTATTAATCCCCGCCCCCCCCTCCCCACCATAAAGTTCTCTGCATCCACATTTAATCTTAAACCCAATGTTTCTGTTTTTTTATTTATACATTTGGTAAAAAACAAGGATTTCCTTATAATTATCTTTGAATGCCCCCTCGCTCCCCCCCCAACTTGCACACATCCATACAGACCCCGTTCGCACCAGCACGCTCTGTATAATTTATAAAGCCTAAGCTCTTTCAATACTCCAAAATGCCAGATAAACTTTTCTCATTTGCTCCTAATTTGGTCACGCAAGATAATGCCAACATCTGAAGGCTTTTTAAACTGCTTTTTAAAATGCATTCCTGAAAGGAGCTGGCACTGGCACCTCTGCACCTTGTCAGCTCCAATAATTATTTCCAATCCGGGGCTAGCCCTTAATGTGCTGATTAATCCGGGCCCTCTCCTTGCTGCGAGATGCATTCAGCTCCATTAATTTTTCAAAAAGGCCCCACTCTCCTTTGCCGGGTGCCCTGCAGATGTCAGGGCTGTGGCAGAGAAAGCCATTAGAAGTTAACACCTCTCTCTCCCCAGAGACTGGCATAGACTTTCTCCTCCCTAATTTTAATGCCAGGCAGGCGAATTAGAGACATCAGCTGCCAACCTTGGCAGTCTGTGAACATCACTATCTAATCGCCCCCCCTTCCCGGTTCTTTGCCAAAAAAACAAAATAAGTAAACAGCCCTAATCAGAGTGGTTTCAAGAAAGCAACATGAGGTGAAACATTGGTGTCCTTGGTTTGGTTTTTTGGGATTCAGTGGGATCCTAATGTCATGTGCTGCTGGTTTTATGCAAACTCAGTTTTCAGAACAGCATCTAAAAAAAAGTCATTTGGAAAAACTGTGAGTGTTTTGAATAAAAGTGATTCGAAATCTACGCTACAACCTCCTCTCACTCCAGAGATCCCCTCCCCACATGCAGACTGGTTACAAGCTGTCTCAATTGAGGAAATACCCCCTCCTCCCCAACCAGCTTTTATCTGCCGATAGGTAGGTGAATGGTGGAAATTAGGATTCCTGGAGAGACTTTGGAAGGACAGAATAGAAACAAAGACTTCCCCATGTCGGGAACCGATGTCTCTTTTTCCACCGCCTTCCCTTTCATCCCGAGGGCTCCTGTCAAACAGAGGGAAGGAGAATGAGAGCACATATAATACCTTTTAAGAGGCTGCCAGTTCTCTCCCATGCGATAAGCTCTGCTCGAATCACAATGGACTTTCAGAACCCTGCAGTCACTCCTCTGCAGGCCTGAGAACATGCTCAGCCACACAAGCCCCGGTTAGATACATGCTAGACAACAAATGTTTGGATAAGTTGATCAGCTTTAATGTATTTCATTGTTAATTTATGTCATAGTTGGGATGCATGGCGATGTTAGCGCTGTTGCCTTACAGCATGAAAGTACAAGGTTTGATTCTTGTGTTGGAGTGTTTAATGTTGATTCTCCCTGCAAATAATGTGTTTTTTTTCTGGGTACTCCGGCTTCCCTCAAAAGGCCCAAAACATTAGCCTGGGTGCCAGTCCGAACTTAGCCCCGCCCACAAGGTTTGAGTTCGGGGAAGTTCGGTCTGGCTCTGCTCCATAGTAGCGCGAGTATTAAAGCCCACTGTCAGGCGATCCAATCAAATTGTCAGGGCGGGCTTTATACGATGATGGACAGATGATCAACAGTAACGTAATCAACCACGTGACCAAAGCGCGCTTGGGTGACAACAATAATGGCTGCCGCTGGAGAGTTTGGGTGAGTTGATTCTGCTATTAGGTCTGTTCTAGAAGATATCGACAGCAAATTAATTTTAAAAGAGGAACAGAGAAACGCGATCAAGTCTCATCTTCTTATTCTAGGCGTGAAACTGCACGCTTTGATTTTTGTGGACAACAACTATGCCTCGCTTAAGATACGTCACGCACTCCGTTGCTCTTATTGGTTGTAGGTCTATCCAATTGAGTGCAGAGGCATTTTTTTCCTGGTTCGTTCAAAACACGCCCCATAATCACAGCTCTATGGAGCAGTATCAGACTCATATTCTGACTAGAATTGAGTCGGACTACGTCAGGCTACCAAAACATCACTACTAGGTGAGTTCTTCTTTCATAAGTTCTTTTAGTAATGAGAGTGTGTGCATGCAATGCTGTACGACGCAATGTCACCCAATGAGGGACAGATGAATTGGCCTGGGAGTACCTCGTCTCTCACCCAATAAAAAGCTGAAAACTAAGGCAAGTAGATTTTGATCCCCATGCATCTGCATTAATGCAACTTAATTTACTCATACAACAAAAAACATCCTTGCAATCCCTGCACTGATGGATGGATGGATGGATGGATGGATGGATGGATGGATGGATGGATGAGATATTGATGGATGAATGGGATGTTGGGAGGATGATGGATGGATGGATGAATGGATGGATGATGGATGGATGTATGGATTGGTTGGGAGGATAATGGATGGATGGATGGTTGGGAGGATGATGGATGGATGATGGATGGATGATGGATGGATGATGGATGGATGGGAGGATGATGAATGGATGATCGATGAATGGATGATGGATAGTTTGATGATGGATGAGAGGATTATGAATGGATGATGGATGGAAGATGGATGAGATATTGATGGATGAATGGATGGATGGGAGGATGATCAATGAATGGATGATGGATAGATTGATGATGGATGAGAGATGGATGGATGATGGATGGATGATGGATGGATGGATGATGGATGGATGATGGATGGATGGGAGGATGATGGATAGATGGATGGTGGATAGATTATGGATGGATGGATGATATATGGATGGATGATGGACGGATTGATGTGAGGATGATGGCTTAATGATGGATGGAGGATTGATAGATGGATGATAGATGGATGAATGGGTGTACGGATGGATGTATGGATGGATGGGTGGATGATTGATAGATGGATGATGGATGGGTGGATGGAACAGACCAGCACAAAGAAGGTATAAGAAAAATATGAGAACGATTTTTATTTTCTTTTAATTTACAGATGATGTAAAACATTTGAAAAAAATTATACTTTGCAACTCTGATTCACAGCTTTAAAAAAGTCTTTTTGGTTTGTGTTTTACCAACTTTTCACATCCAAACATTTTTGCCTAGTCTTGCTTTTAATCTGTAGCTTAATCAGACATATGCATGTCATGGATTCTGAGTTCCTCTCCTTCCACTGCACCAATATTTGCTAATTTGTTTCTTCTTTCTCATTAAATTCCTTTGACGTATGCTGGAATATGTGGCTGTAGTTGAATTTAATCTGAGAATGGGGGTATGAATACTTCTGCAAAGAGCTTTCTTTATAAAAAGAAAAAAAAACAAGATCATTTCTGCACTTAAATTATACCACTTCAGACACCTCAGCACTCAGGTGGTAAATACAGAGACACATAACTCAGTCAACAGTGGAGATGCTATTTATGCACAAATTGTCTACAATCCGCATTGCAAAGTATTCAAAAATCTGTATAAACAGAGGCAGTGTCAAAATCCCCAGCCCTTTTGAATGTTAATGAAACGGAGGTGTTCGGATGTCAGAAATCTGTCCAACAATGATAACAGTACAACTCCTGTTTACACTGAGCACGCTTCAGCTCCCAAAACCCAAAGTGCAGCCTCATTTACGTGCTAATGTGGGGAGGCAGATAAAGGACGGAGGAGCGATCACATGCCCTGTCAGAGAGTCACCCTTTGAACCATCCCTCATACTGGTGAAGAGGGGGGGGAAATTAAAGAGCCTCAGCAGGTTTACCACCTTTCAAACACAACTCACACTCCACCTAAGTCCTCCTGTTTGTGACAGGGGGAATAAATAACCGAGCACTGCAGCAGGAATCTGCAAACACACACAGGGTTCACTGGTGGGTTTCTGTTCAGAGGATTTTCTCTGACAATTAATCCAAATGATTGTTTGGTTGGAAGAGAATTAGGCTGACGTTGATGTAAAGCAGGTTACAGAGCATTAACCCATCATCAGTTTAACTCAAAACTCCCAGACAGATGGACACCTATGATTGGACGAAATAACAAAACAGATACATTCCAGGATAACACCTGTTCACACCTGAGGTTTGGCTTAAAACAAAAAATTTATCTCCTCATTAAAAAGTGTTTGGTCTGTGAAAGTTCCAAAACTTCACACTTCAGCCTGAGCTTCAGAGCTGCTTTTCCACCTCGCTAACAGGAACAGGCAGAAGAAGTTAGCCAGCTGGTGAGTACGGCGTCTCATTTACCTGTGGAAGTTTGTACAGGCAGGGAACGCATCTAACAGGGATGTTATTTTTTGGATTTACACCCATCAGATGTCAAATAAATACAAATGTTTCTCCGTCTGCTGGATGTGTGTGTATGCAAATGAAAGGTGATGATGTTGTTTTAGCACTCCTGCAGAAAACTGGAAAAACCTTTGGTCAGCTTTCTTCATCTCTATTGGCTCACCTGCTGGAAATATGTAAGGAGTCTTTGAAATATCACTGGTTTAGAAGCAGAATAATCAGAAAAATGTAGAAGAAAAAAACGATCTTCAATCTGAAGACATTTGCAGTGATTTCAATGTAAAACTTGTGGTGTCAAAACTACACACATTTGTTACTTAAAAAGAAGTATAGATACTGCAGTTTAAAAGTTGAAGTATCAACTTGACCTCTTTACTCAAGTAAAAGTGAAAAAGTATGTGCTCCAAAAACTATTTAAACTATAAAAGTAGAAAATAACCTTAAAACAAACAAACAAACAAAAAACAGCCAGATGCCACTATATGAACTAAAAGCTCAATTTTTCGACTATTTCAAAAAAATTCTTTGAGATAGGGCCAAGAATGAGGGAGGTCTTTTTGGTCTCGCCTGTGTCCGACCTTTCAGACATTTCAGCATCTTTTTCTGAATCCGACATTGTAGCATGGCATAGACAATTCACGTTTGCAGTTTGAAGAACACCTGCTTGCTTCTGATGATTTCCTTTGGCTTCAGCAAAAATTTGACGAATAGCTAACCAATGAGTGACTCATCCAATTACACTAGTTTCCACTAGATGTGGATGGAGCCAATGATCTGCATTGTCATGGTTTTGGTTATGTTGTGCTTTACTTTGCTTCTTGTTTTCTAGTTTTATTGGTTTAATTCCTATTTTGTTGTAATTTCTAGATTTGTTAGTTCTCATGTTTTTTTTGTTGTCCTCTGTTGCCCTCTTGTGTGTGTGTGTTCCTTTCCCCTTGGCTCCCTTGTTGTCTCCTCTCACACCTGCTCCTTGTCAGCTCGTTAGCCCTCCCTTTGTCTCTGTCAGCTATATATGCTCTCCATCTGTTCTCACTCTTTGTTGGTTCCTCTGTTGTTACTGGTCCTGTCATCGCTGTCGTCGTCTCACCTCGTCTCTCCCTGGCTCCTTGTGCGTGTTTTCCCTTGATGTCTCCATGGTTCTGCCTCTCTGCATTTGGGTCCTCCAAACCACAACCAAAACATGACATGCATTGGATGGAGCACATGACGTGTAATAAATAAACATTAAACCGAAACCAAGAGTAACGAGTAACGTTTGTTTAAAAAATGCAAGAAATAGAAAGCACAGATACTTGTGTGAAATTGTTTTGAGTAGAATACAGAAGTAGGAAGAAAAATAGGTAATGAAGTAAAGTATAGATACCTAAAATGTGTACTTAAGTACAGTATTGAAGTATTTGTACTTCGTTACTTGACACCTCTGAAAACTTTGGAATACTTTTAACCTCCTCAGAGTAAACTGCGAGTGGCGGGCCTAGTGGTTAGGGCATAGAGCTTGAAATCCTGAGGTTCTGAGTTTGAGCCCCACTCCCACAGACTTTAACCCTTTAAAGCCCGATCCAAGAATAAAACAAAACAGAAAATTACTTTTTTTTGGTTTGAAGTCCTTATTTGCCCTTTTAACAAAATATGTAAAAAGAAGAAACAGAAATACATTTTTGATATTAATAATTTATTACTACGCGCTAATTCAAGATAATTTTTTGTGTAGTCTTCTACTGGCTGTTATTAGGTATATCTGATTGTGTACAATAGGAGTTTGAGCAAAGTTTTTACCATTAAATTATGCAAAAGGAGTCAGACGCAAAACATTTTAGAAACTGTACGTATCAAATACGATACATTTGGCATTATAGGGTTAAACTACCTCAATGGGTGTGTATCCTTTTAGTCATGTACAAGAAAAAAAACTAAGGTAAGATCGCCATACACTTAAAAAAAACATAAAAAACTAAGTCATTAAATAGATTTTTGTACATGACTAAAGGGATATCCGCCCGTTGAGGTAGTTTAAGGTTTATTTTTCCTACAAAGCTAAAGGGATAAATGGGTATTAACTATGGGTATACTGGTCTGACCGGGTATGCTCATCTGACAGAACACCTCCAGTCTTAGCATAGTTTGGTTGATGCATGTCTGGTCACAGGGTACAGAAAGCAGGTAGAGAGGATGTGGTGTAAAATGTTTGCCGGGGGCCAGAACGGGCAACATCAAATCCTACCTGAAACTACTGGCTAAGGATAAGGTTAAATACAGTAAGATTGTTATTCACGCTGGTGGTAATGACACCCGGTTACGCCGTTGCTTCGGTGTGTAAGTTTGCCAAAAAAATGTCGGACTCCGTAATTTTCTCTGGTCCCCTCCCTGATCTGACCAGTGATGACATGTTTAGCCGCATGTCGTCATTCAACCGCTGGTTGTCTAGGTGGTGCCCTGAAAACAACGTGGGCTACATTAATAATTGGCAATCCTTTTGGGGAAAGCCTGGTCTGATTCGGAGAGACGGCATCCATCCCACTTTGGATGGTGCAGCTCTTCTTTCTAGGAATCTGGCCACATTTATTAGTCCTCCAAAACCCTGACCACCCAGGGTGCAGACCAGGAAGCAGAGTTGTAGTTTAACACACATCTCTGCAGCTTCTCTACTGTTACCCACTCTTTACTCCATCCAGACAGTGTCTTGCCCACGACCAAAATCTAATAAATTAGCAAAGATTCCCAAAGGAGTAAATCATGATAATCTAATTAAAATCAAAATAACTCCAATTGGGGAAAAAGTTAAAACAATTAAATGCGGTCTGTTTAACATAAGATCGCTTTCCTCTAAAAGTCTACTAGTTAATGACTTGATTTGTGATAATCATATTGACTTGTTTTGCCTTACAGAAACCTGGCTGCAGCAAGAGGATTATGTGAGCATAAATGAGGCAACTCCTTCAAGCTATTTAAATTTTCACATCCCCAGAAGTTCTGGGCGAGGAGGAGGAGTAGCAACAATCTTCCAGTCTGACTTACTGATTACTCCCAAAACAATTAATACCTACAACTCTTTTGAACATTTAACCCTTAATTTCCCTGATCCAAATTTCAAGGCAAGAAAACCTCTTCTTTTTGTAACTTTGTATCGTCCACCAGGTCCTTACTCTGAATTTTTAGATGAGTTTTCAGAGTTCCTTTCTGATTCGGTATTAAATACTGACAGGGTCATCATAGTGGGAGATTTTAACATCCATGCTGACATTGAAGGCGATAGCTTAAGAGCAGCCTTTAATGCTATCTTAGACACTATTGGCTTTGTTCAAAATGTGAATAGTCCCACGCATTCTCATCTTCATACTTTGGATCTTGTGCTGACATACGGCATAGAATGTGAAGAAATAACAGTATTTCCTCACAACCCTGTCCTCTCTGACCACTTTCTAATAACCTTCAGGATTACTTTAACAGAGTTCTCCTCCCCCAAAAGAAGGTTCAATTTTAGTAGATCTTTATCAGATAGTGCAGTTATAAATTTTAAAGAATCTGCTTCACTTTCTCTCTCCTCTGTGTCACTGAGCAGTGCTGCAGAGTGCAAAAGCTTAGCTTATTCCCCTTCACAGGTTGATGATTTTGTTGATGGGGTTGCTAGTTCTCTGCGTATTGCCTTAGACAACGCAGCTCCTTTGAAAATGAAAACCGTTAAAAATAGAAAGCTTGCTCCTTGGTTTAATGCAGAGCTGCGTACTTTGAAGCAAAATGCTAGGAAACTGGAGAGAAAATATCGCTCCACAGGCCTGCGAGAGTCCTTCCTAGTCTGGAAAAATGGTTTACTGCTGTATAAGAGGACCCTTTGTAAAGCAAGAGCAGCATACTTCTCCTCATTAATAGAGGAGAATAAGAATAATCCTAGATTTCTTTTTAATACAGTTGCCAAACTCACCCAGAGCCATAGCTCTGTTGAACCGTCCATTCCACCTGCTCTTAGCAGCAATTATTTTATGGGATTCTTTATAAATAAGATTGATCTTATTAAAAATAAGATCATAAGCACTCCTCTATCCGCTATTGTACCTGAGGTAGTCATGGAATCTGAACCAGGTTTAGACTGCTTTGATCCAGTTGAACTCTCTGAATTAGCAAAATTATTGTCTTCATCTAGGCCTTCAACTTGTATGTTAGATCCAGTTCCAACCAGGTTATTTAAGGAGGTGTTCCCTTTGATCTCCTCCTCCATTTTAGATGTGATTAATCTATCTCTGTTACAGGGATATGTACCTAAAGCTTTTAAGGTTGCTGTAATTAAACCTCTGCTTAAGAAACCGTCTCTTGACCCAGATGACTTGGTCAATTATAGACCTATATCCAATCTTCCTTTCTTATCCAAAATTCTTGAGAAAGTAGTTGCCAAACAAGTTTGCGATCACTTCCACCGTAATGAACTTTTTGAAAAGTTTCAGTCTGGCTTTAGAGCTCATCATAGCACTGAAACAGCTCTGGTGAAAGTCATTAATGATATTCTCATGGCCTCAGATAATGGACTTGTATCTGTGCTCGTCCTGTTGGATCTTAGTGCTGCATTTGATACAGTTGACCATAATATTCTTTTAGAAAGACTTGAATATTTTGTTGGAATTAAAGGAACAGCACTAGACTGGTTTAAATCTTATCTATCTGATCGAATTCAGTTTGTTCATGTTAATGATAGATCTTCAACACGCTCAAAGGTTACCTGTGGAGTACCACAGGGATCAGTGCTAGGACCAATTCTCTTTACTTTGTACATGCTCCCAATTGGTAGAATTATTAGACAGCATGGGATTAATTTCCACTGTTATGCTGATGATACCCAGCTATATCTGTCTATAAATCCAGATGAAGCTAACCCATTACATAGATTACAGGCATGTCTTGAAGACATAAAAACCTGGATGACTCTTAACTTTCTGCTTCTGAAAGTCTGAACCAGGCAGTCGTGGGTGAGCGGTTAGGGTGTCAGACTTGGATCCCAAAGGTTACCGGTTCGACTCCCGACCCGCCAGGTTGGTGGGGGGAGTAATTAACCAGCGCTCTCCCCCATCCTCCTCCATGACTGAGGTACCCTGAGCATGGTACCGTCCTGCCACACTGCTCCCTTGGGGCGCCATTGAGGGCTGCCCCCTTGCACGGGTGAGGCATAAATGCAATTTCATGGTGTGCAGTGTTCACTTGTGTGCGCTGTGTCACAATGACAATGGGAGTTGGAGGAGTTTCCCAAAGGGCTTTCACTTTCACTTTCACTTTCACTGAATGCAGACAAAACAGAAGTTATAGTCTTTGGACCAGAGTCTCTGAAAAAGAAACTGATTAGCCAGTCACTTCATTTGGATGGGATTAAACTGATTTCAGATAATAAAGTAAAAAATCTTGGTGTTATTTTTGATCAGGACCTGTCATTTAAATCCCATATCAAAGAGGTTTCTAGAATTTCCTTCTTTCATCTGAGGAACATTGCAAAAATTAGAAATATCCTGTCCAGGGGTGATGCTGAGAAACTAGTCCATGCATTTGTTACTTCAAGGCTGGACTATTGTAATTCTTTACTATCAGGAAGTCCACAAACTGTAGTTAAAAGCCTTCAGCTGATCCAAAATGCTGCAGCCAGAGTTCTAATGAAAATTAAAAAGGGAGATCATATCTCGCCTATCCTGGCTTCTCTTCATTGGCTTCCTGTTAAATCAAGAATAGAATTTAAAATCCTCCTTCTCACATATAAAGCCTTAAATGGCCAAGCTCCATCTTATATCAGAGATCTGATTGTTCCTTATGTTCCTAACAGAGCACTTCGCTCTCAATCTGCAGGTTTACTAGTGGTTCCTAGAATTTCTAAAAGTAGAATGGGAGGCAGATCTTTTAGTTATCAGGCTCCTCTCCTGTGGAACCAACTACCAGTTTTAGTCCGTGAGGCAGACACCCTGTCTACTTTTAAGGCTAGGCTTAAAACTTTCCTTTTTGATAAAGCTTATAGTTAGGGTGGCTCAGGTTATCCTGAGCTATCTCTATAGTTATGCTGCTATAGGCTTAGACTTTTGGAGGACATAGGGACCCCCCATTTCATCATTCTGCTTCATTCTCTCTCTGTTCTCCTATTCTGCAGAATCTGTTAGTTCAATCTCTAACCTTCTGCTCTCTCTGCTTTTCCTCAGAGTAGCTTTGCCTCGTCTGTTCCTGTTTGGCTGTGACGTCATCCTGGAAAGAAACATCAGCTGTGCTGCTTCTATCAACACCCTTGTTTATAGATGTTGGCCTGTTTTCCAGTGTGGTCCTGTTTCTCTGACCGTGACTGAGTGGATGTGCTCTCTTCGTCCTCTGGCATGGGATCTGCCTTGGAGCTCGTCTGCCTGGCTGTGTGTTTCCTGGACGGGGCCGCCTTTTACAGCTGCTTTTTGTATCTCTGCTTCTGTCTCCTTGAACCCCAGTCGGCCTCGGCAGATGGCCGCTCACACTGAGCCTGGTTCTGCTGGAGGTTTCTTCCTGTTAAAAGGGAGTTTTTCCTCTCCACTGTCGCTACAAGCATGCTTAGTGTGGGGGATTGTATTTGAGTCAATGAGTCAATGCAATCAACTGGTTTTCCTTAGATAGAAAACTTTGTATCAATTTGACTGTGTGATCTGGTTGAACTGTAAAGTGCCTTGAGATGACATGTGTTGTGAATTTGGCGCTATATAAATAAACTGAATTGAATTGAAATTAAGAGCAGCACCTTTAATGAGAAGAACAAGTGAAAAAAGAAAAAAAGAAAACCAAAGTTGCATCGAAAACCAAATCAATTTTGTTTCCCTATTGTGTTTGAACAATTAATGCGGTAAAATATTCTGTTGAAGCTGCACAATGTTGTGAAGCCTGGTCCGAAAATATCAGTGTTAAAGCAAACTGACCTGGCTTTTCTCCCTTTCACTGATCCTCGCACTGATTCCTGGACTGGATCAACAGTGTGAATCCTCTAATCTGCAAGAAAGGAAAATCCTATGTACAAAGAAAAAAAAAAAAAAAACAAGCTAATTATTTGTATATATTGTGTTGATTCCTTGCACAACGCCGTTTTTAGCACTGGTCAGTCTTTTACAACAGATTTTACAAGGTTGGATTGTAGACATTTCAATGTTTGGTCAACTTTCTAAAAATCTTTCTAGATCAGTGATCCTTCTTAGTTCCACACCCCAAAACAGTTGAACATATTCTGATTTGCATTACATGCTGTTCAAGTGACAAAATAAATATATTTTTAAATCTATTTTATACCACTCTGTTCAAATATCAGAATACTTTAGCATAATTTTTCTTTGTGGATGAAAAATGTATTACTTTATTTTCTGTCACAATAATGATCAATATTATAGAGAAAAAGCCAAGAAATCTTAAAAAAAAAACACCAAAATCTCCTTGTAATACAAGTAAAGGTGGAATAGTGTCTAGATTTAAAAATGTAATGTCAGGGAGATCAAACATTAACAAGTTAATGTTTCATTGTGACACAGTCTGGATCGCTTCCCTCCCTTTTGAAGGGTGAGTTTGTGTTTGCAGCTGCAGATGCTTCCTTAAAAAAAGGAGCGAATTCACCAAAGGTGCAGAAAAACCTTCCTGAACGCTCTTCATCACCCTGCGCTCCAGCTCATTTGCTAATGAGAACACTCATGATCTACAGCATTAACCGTTCCCACATGCAGCTGAAATTTAGAGAAACATATCTGTATTTTTTCTCCTGGCTGTTAATATTCTACATGCAAACTTCAAGTTGATACTCAAAGATTTAGTAAGCCTGTGTACTCATTGCTTACAGTTTGACAGAGCCTGTCTGCTTTAACCTGAGGGTGATTGTGTAATGTGTTCCCATAATTCATCATAACACCCACATAAAAGCACAAAGTCTAACTAAGGGGTCATTGAGTGGTGCAAATCCTTTCCTGCTGTCTGGTTATGTCTATGTAAAAAAGGACACAAAAGGTACTGATTAAAAATGTCCTCTACAGCCAAAGGGGAGCTTTTGTTTAGTTTTCTTTTAACTTTGCATGTTTGCTGCTGAATTGCTTGTCAATTGCAGCAACATCTGCCTTTCCCCCCCCCCTCTCCATGCAGCCAGAGGAAGGTCTGATTAACTAGATATTGTTTCACTTTTTATGTGATCAGTAGGAGAGGATCAGACTCTAAGAAGCATAAGTGCTGAATAAAATGTTGTGTAATTATTCAGAAGAGATTTGGAACTGTGGAACATTTAGGGCTTTATCCCGTGTGTTATGCAGAGAATTAACTGCTGGAGTGCTATCTGCCATTGGCACGAGGGCTTCAGTAAAAATCCTCTGAGGAGGGAAGCAGCCAACCTCAACACAATCATTGATTTTAGAAATATAGTTGATTATTATTTTGATTCCATATTATAATGCACACAAATTCTTTTTTTTTAACAGAGCCCCCAATCGCTGGGTTCATAGAGGGGTGAGGCCAGACTGCAAAAGAACTACTTTAAGTGGTGAATCGGCATTGCAAGAATTTTTTAATTTCCTGTTACTCAATAATTCTCCTTTAGTTGGGTCCTTTTACAACATCCTGCACGGTACCTTGTCTGATCACCTCGCTGCAGTGGACAGATGATGTGGAAACGTACTTTAATCCTTTACCTGCACCTCCCAAAGGCACGGCATGAACAAAGAGACTCAAAAGTATTAATTCCCCGTTGAACTGTTCTGCATGCTGTCACATTGCCTCCACAACCAAAACTTTGAAGCTGGAGGAAGGGTGAACTGAAAGGTGTGGTGGGAATTTATGCTCAACTTAATAAAATACAGTAAAAGGAAGTGATTCACTGCAAAAAATCTAAATCTTGATAAGTCATTTTTTCTTAAAATAAGTGCATTTGTTCTTGAATTGAGGAGATAAAAGAGACATCTTGCCAATGGAACAAGACAATTTCGATTTAAAATAAGAAAACACAATTGCATTGTCTTATTTCAAGTGAATATTATCTAATTATCTTATTTTAAGAGTAAAAATACTGATTCCATTGGCAAACTATCTCATTTACCTACTCAAATCAAGGGTAAATACACTTAATTTAAGAAATGTTTACTTATTTCTAGATCGTTTTTCCAGTGTTGAAGAGGCAACCTAATTAGTAAAGCAATTAATCCGTCTGTAACAGTCTTAATATGAATCCAGTCTGTAAAGACCTCACAGTTTTGTTTATTTTTTAGGACATCAGAGAAACAAAAATCACAGAGAGTCAGGGAGACGATTGTGGAAAAGCAAAACTTTACACTAAAACTTCCAATATTCAAAGTGCACTGCTGACCTACCAAGAAATGACTGCCCACCAAAGTGGCAGCTCAAAGAAAAGCATCGATCATAGAAATCCTATTAATCTGAAGGAGCTGCGAAGGTCTGACCTTTTCCGTTCCACTGAATAAGAAAACACTGCGGTTATGCCATGCTTTCTGCCAGGTTACCACTTTTTAGAGTGGACTGCTTCTGCTTTGTTGGACTGCAATATTGCATCATTTGACATTTTTTTGTACTTGTAGGCTGGAAATAAAACAATAAACATATACATTCTTTATTTAGCCAGTACACTGGAAAAAATAGAAATCTATATAAGTTTTTTTTCCTTAAAATAAGTGCATTTGTTCTGGATTGAGGAGGTAAAAAGACACATTTTGCCAATGAAACGAGACAATTTACACTTAAAATAAGAAAACACAATTGCATTGTCTTATTTCAAGCGCATATTATCTAATTATCTTATTTCAAGAGTAAAAATACTCATTCCGTTGGCAAACTATCTCATTTAGCTACTCAAATTAAGGCAAAATACACTTAATTTAAGACATTTTTACTTATTTCTAGATCGTTTTTTTCCAGTGTACAGCGTGCTGCTCTTTATTTAATCCCCTTTACCTAATTTTCTTTGGATCTACCATGGGTCAGTGAGTTCAAATGTTAAGTTTTTCAGTTATTATTTTTTTTTTATTGAATGCTCATATTTATTATTCCGTTTGATTAACTGTATGAACATAATTTGTTATTACATGAAAGCCCAGAAAGTTTCATCTGCACAATTTGTAAACTTAACTGGATCCAATTTGCTGTCCATCAACCCACTTCCTGCCTGAGCGATCCGCTGCGCTCCAGACTGAGGTGAAGTTTGTGCGGCGAGCAGCAAAAACAAAACAATGTATTTCAGAGGAATGGCGAACGCATGGGATGCTTCATCACAGCACTGCAGCCAGAGGTGGGTAGAGTACCTAAAGATTTTACTCAACTAAGAGCAGCACTACTTTAATATACATTTACTTAAGTAAAAGTAGAAATTGTTGATCCAAGAAAATACTCAAATCAAAGTGAGAAAGTACTTCTACTCAGGTACTAAATAATTATTGGCTCATAACATCTGATTTAATCGTAAAAATGATGTAATCTGATATTTATATGCAAATTCTGTTATTTTTAAGTAAAAAATAAAAACATATGATAAATAGCATGATAAAAAAATAACTTTTCCAAAAAAGTTTTTTGACATAAATGTTTAAAACCAATCCAAAAAAAGAAAGGCAAAAACAATCCACTGGACTTTGTTTCCAAGTTTGAAGACGTTTTGCTTCCCATCCAGGAAGCTTTTTCAGTTTAAAATGTCAGCATTAGCGTTAGATGGGTATGGGGCATTGCAGGCTAACAAAAGAAGCCAAACGACCCCCATTCCAAAGGGATGGACCCCTTCGACCATTTCAATTTGCATTTTTTCAAAACAAATCAAGATTTTGATGGGCTACTGTATAAAACTTCGAACTCAACGCCATTCATAACATTTAGAATTACAAAACTTTCCTGGATGGGAAGCGAAACGTCTTCAAACTTAGAAACAAAGTCCATAGGATTGTTTTTAAATTTCTTTTTTTGGAATGACTATGACCTGGATGAATCCATACCTATATAAAACCAATCCTTACAATAAAGCATATTATGTCAGGAAAGGAAACTTCCAGCGGCAAAACTTTGATGTTTTTAACTGAACCGGCATAGCTCAAGTTATAAGAGTAAAGTAGAATGGAATAAAATTTCAATCAAGAATAACAAGAGTATTACTTTATTCCAGTAATGATAAAAAGGGTAAAAATACTCCTAAAAGTACACGATTTTCTCAAAGTCTTAGTTCCTCACTCTAGAGTAGAGTTCGGCAACCCAAACTGCTCAAACAGCCATATTAAACCGAAAGAACAAAAAACAAATCTAGCTGGAGCCGCAAAATGTAAAACTTTTATATAAGCCTCATATGACAACACAGACTCTAAGTGTAGAGTCTCTATACTCCAGTTAACGATTAATAAATTTTTTGACATTTTAATAATCGATTATTCTGATGAATTGTTTCAGCCCAAGATAAAATACATTATATGGGTTAAATACAGTAACTACAGCCTAGATATCTTGTAGAGTGAAATTAATATTCTAAATGCTCAGTGTTAGTTCCAGTGCTTACGTAAATACAATAAATCTATTTGGCTTCCCTTGAATCTTTTATTTTGCTTTGTTTCATGACACAGAGGGAATATTTAAAAGATAAGAGTGGGTTTTACCTCCGCACAATTGTATATCTTCTAAAGAAAAAACAGGATAAAGCCACATATAACAGACATATTTAGACTATATTTTGTTAAATAGGCACAGATTTACTTTCTGCCTTAGTCGCTGGTAATTTCAAATGCAGTGGAGAAAAGTCATAATTCCAGATTCATCAGATGCTTCAAACATTGATAAACAGCATTATAAAATTTATACAAATGTAGCAAGAAATGCTGCTTTTCTCTTTAAACAAAATACACCTCCATTTTCACCTCAAGCATAAAAAAACGAGCATGCATATTTTGCATAGGACCAATTACATCAGTCCAATAGTTTCCCTACCAAAGTTGAAATCAAACCTACACCCTTGCATAAAACCCCTACAAAATAAATCCAAGTTTGTGTTTTTTTACTGTGATAAAATGTGTTCATTTCCAAAGGGAATTGCTTTTGCAAGCCTGTTTAAAACCACTGGGACGGTCCGCACTGCAAACACCTTCCCTTCAGGCTTTTTATGAGCTCACGGTGATAAACTGGAATTATTCTGCCTTCTTTTACAGGTGAAATAAAGCAAACAGGCCAGATGAGAAGCAGAACTAAGTGAGTGGTAAGTGCTTTACAGAGGGGGCGTCGACGTCCAGGCCTCCGGGGCTGAGGAGCTGGTTTCTTTAGTTAAAGCACCACCCCAATGCTCTCCCTGCTGACCGCTCATCATAGCTGCTCAGGGTCAAATAAATCACCTGCCACTGCAGGTGCTGACCTGTTGTTTATTAGTAAATGTCTAAAGGATAAGCTTTGAATAGGGGGCGGAGTCAGAGAGAGGTAGTCAAAGGGTTAACGCGCTAGTCTTGGGTCTTAAGGTTGATTTAGAAGCCCCTCTGGGAGGCTGCTGTGCTACCCTGAAGAAATGAATGCCAATAAAGGCTTTAGTGACTGATGTTTCACAGCGTCCTAATTGTCTTGTTAAAAAGAGTGACTCTGGTATGTCCAAAGGAAATGGGATCTTGCTGTTAAAAAAAACTCCTGAATATTGAGGTTAATTTGGTGCCATTTCTAGCAGGAATAAAAGGAACAGTGCAAAAGCAGCCTTTAAAACAAATGTAATCAAATTAAAAATTAAGGCAATACGTTTACTATATTTGAGGGACTTTCTTATTCATTGATTCGAAAAACATCTTTCTGTATTGACATAGAAGCTCAGGTTGTCATCGCCACCTGCTGGCTGAGCGTTTGTGCTCTAGGGTTTTGGGTTGGACTTAACAGACCGCATAAGGAAGGATGCTCACTTAACAATGTATTTCTAAAATATTAATGACCCGCTTGTCCTCAGCCAGAGGAGGGGGCCTGTGGACTGGTAAGGCAGGCGAAGGGAAGCACGGGGCTGCTGTTGTCCAGGCTACCGTTACCGGGTCAGGTTTGGTCTCTCCGCTCCCTGTTTCGACTACGTGCTTGCACTGTAGTGGACAGTGATGGGAGTAACGGCGTTGAAAGTGACGGCGTTACCTTGTTTTATTAACGAGTAATCTAACTAATTACTTTGACTGTAACTATAACGCAGTTACCATCGCAGACACCCCGTTACTGCGCGTTATTCAGGTCGCACAATGAACCTTTTTTCATCATAGGACTCGTGCGCGCGTCATGAGAGAGGGGAGGATGAGAATGGCTGATGTATAGTGAGATTCCGTCTGTCAGTTGGGTAGGTGGGTGTTTCTGCTGGTGGGTGTTAACGTACAGCACACACAGAGAGATGGAGAGTGAGGATGACTCCAGCAGCAAAACAGCGTTTTCCAGATGGAAATACCGGTGTCACGTCGAGCTGCGTTTCCCCATCACATACGGTTTCCCCTGCATCTCCGCACAGCGCAGGCGGCACCATTCAACGAGCAAGCAAAAGGAAACGCGCATGCTCGCTAAAGGCACGCATGCGCCCTGTGCTCGCGCCACAGGAGAACTATGGAGAGCGTGAACGATCATTAGCCTATATGGAGAAATCTGGATGGATGGATGGATGGATGGATGGATGGATGGATACTCTGCCTTTTCAACCTACTGTATTTTTTATTTTAAACATTATTTGATGGCCTTTGTGGCAGGGATGGAGATCCATATTTTATGTCACACACAGAGTATAGATCTAGATAGATAGATGGATAGATAGATGTTGCAGTATCTATAACAACCCAAACACACAGGATTTCAGAATTAGACATCCCCAGTTATTAATTTCATACACTCACCAGATCTGAATGCCCTGTTAAAAAACTTCACTTGGCGTTCCCCCCTGATGTCATTTACGTTGAGTTGCAATAAATGCAAAACTCTCTGCAGGTTCTTGTCTTTGTTGTCCGCTCTATTCAGCTGGCTTTGGAAACACACGGCGAGAAGGTGGGGGCCGGGTGGTGAGGGTTACGGGGGCGAGAAACGCAAAAGTAAAGCAATAGTTACTTTTACTAGTAACTAGTTACTTTTATTGTGTAGTAACTCAGTTACTTTTTGGGAGAAGTAACTAGTAACTATAACTAATTACTTTTTCAAAGTAACGTGCCCAACACTGGTAGTGGAAGAGAATGTCTGGTCACCCTAACTAAACAGGAAATATGCATATTGCAGAGCAGAGGTAGAATTGACCAATCAGATGCCTCCTTTCTCTCCTACCTGCGACGCTATCTGCTATCCCTGTCTGCTGTCACCTACAATTTTGGGGAGGTGCACCAGAGTGTCTGTGGAAGGAGGGGGGGCATATCTGCGTTAACTGCGACACGCATGCAGACAACCTGGTTTCTGAGCATAAACCAACCTGAGACATACTGGACAACCAAGCATGAATACATGCACATGTTCACACACATGCCTAGAGGCACTTCAGAGTGACCAAATAAAACAATCGTGTTTTCTTTCTGTGGGAGGAAGCCTGAGAACCTGAACAGGACCTTTAATGCACAGGTTTTTTTTTTTACTTTAATAAATAGGATAGTGAAAGTGTAGCAAAAGTGTGCAAAAGTACTTCCTGTGTAAAATCACAGCTACAACAGTGAAGCAACAGTGTAGCAGTATAATCTCTGAGTGACAGCAGAACCTGATCCTCAGCTGTCTCATAAATTGCTCCATTGTCTCCTCGTTCTTGACACAGCCTCATGAAGCATTTAAGCTTGAGGGAAAACCAAAGCACCGGAGGCCTAAGCATAACACTCATCCAACAATGACTGGCACTATCCACCAGAGCTAAGTCAACCTTAAAATTTTTAAATTAAAATAATGATTGTCTAAACATTTGTACACACCATTTCTGTGTACATACGCTTTTGTCTAGACAGTGCGTTGCCGTAAAGCTGGCAAAACAACATTAGCCTGAGAGAGCGCGGCAAAATATCAGTATCAAATGATGTCATCTGTCCATGTAATGTAAAGCTAAGATTGAACTTGATCAATTAGGATTTGCAGTGGAGCAGAAAATAGCTTATGACAGAGCTAAGGTGGAGAAAAGTATGAGGAAAAAAATAAACTTTTCTCCGCTGCACATTCCCTGCGTCTGCAGATCACTCTGTATGCATACTTGTGTTTATTGTTGGGAGGGGAACATAAAACACTTTTAAACGTTACACATTTGGATGGCATGCTACACATGTTCAGATCCAAACCTCACCATTACTTTCTTGGACCTTACTTTACTTTAAAATCACAACTGCAAATGCATAGTTTTCATTGCATTATGCCTTATAGAAGTGCACAGATATCAGCACTGCAAGGTTGAAAAGGTTTAAGCTTGTTTTTCCTTCCTGGTTGGCAAAGGTGTGACTAAGGCAGAACAACCAGAAATACTGCTGACGCCTTCATGGGACTGAATCACATGTTTTGTTTGAGGGGCGTTTGGAGTTTCTTTTATTGTTTTGTGCAAGTTTGTTTTGTGGACGTTTTGATTTCCCTCCTGTGTGTCATATGGTTTAACTTAAGCTGCAACTAAGTTTCCTTGTTTGTCATTTCAGGATGTCAGTTTGTCTCTTGTTTGTTTGAAGTTTGTTCATCTATGATTTGCAGTTTAATTTGACAAGCTAACCTTTTTTATTGGCTTGCTTCTTCAAGTCTGGTTTGTGATTCTGTCATGATCTTGACACTGATGACTGGCATTCACCTGACTAACTCTCCCCGGTTACTCCTTGCCTCTCATCTGATCCACCTGTTCCTGCCTCTTTTGAAGGTGCTTAAATCCAGTCATCAGGGCCAGATTCAGTGTTGCCAACTCCTCAGTAAGGAAAGTAGCTATTGGCTGTGCTAAAAGTCGCTAAATGACGTCATCGCCTAATTTACATAATCTGCAACAGGAAGTGATATGCATGTTATTGATGCTGTGGGAGAAATAATGTCGTTACAGAAAGACAAAAAGTGAGTAAAAACACTATATTAATAGAGTTTTTACTAACTTTACTAAACAATATATAGAGCTACTTTTTTCTGTCCAATAATGTTTATTTATTTATTTTTTTATTTATATATTTTAATTATTGTGTATTTTATTAGTACACTAACCCTCCTCCTTTACCCGGGCTTGGGACCAGCAAAGTGAAACATAAAGAGACACTTTGTGGCTCTGACTGCAGCGCTAAGAGGGACTCCTGCGGGAGCGGGAGAACGGGGTTGAGATGGGGGAGGCGCCCCACGGCAGCAGCTGCCGCTGGAGGACAAGACTAGGAACGATACATGCTTTCACGTAAGAGTCTCCAAAAGCCGCCAGTGACACCGTAAAAAGACGCCAGATTTGTCGCTAGTCGCTTTTTAAAAAAATAGTCGCTGGAGGGGTCTGAAAAGTTGCTAAATATAGCGACAAAGTCGCTGAGTTGGCAACACTGGCCAGATTATCTTGCTCTCTCTAGCCAGTGGTAAGGTTGTTTTTAGAGTTCCTTGGTGTTTCTGATTACCTGATCCTGGTCTGCCTCTCAACCACCCGGTCTGCCTGTTCCTGTCTGAATGGTTTGCCTGACCTGCCTTCGGACTCCTGCATGTTCTTGGGGCTGCAGCATCTGGTAGACTCTGGGTGGCGCCCCCTTGCATCTTGTTGGAAGCCTACTTGGATCCTATCTTTGTCAGGATTTGGTGTGGGATTGAGGACCCAAATGCAGAGGCAAGTAGGTAGAGGTGAATTTAGGTGGGTTTAATGAGGTTCACAGGAACTGAGGCAGAAATAAAAAATCCAACAGAAATAACAAACAAACCAGAACCAAGGAGACATCAGGGGAAAATCCAAACTCTATGAGCCAGGGAGAGACGAGGTAAGCAGACAGACTTTAGACGAGGATCCAGCAAACAGGAACTGAAGAGGGAGGCTTTTAAAGGGGACAGAGACAAAGAGAGGGCTAACGAGGGGATTGAAAACAGGTGAGGGCAGAGCAGAAAACAGAGCTAGGGAAAGAGGACACAAGAGGGCAGCAGAGGACAACAAATGGAAAACCAAGACTGTGACATTCTTGTTCTCTGGGCATGGACTGAACTTATAAACTGTGGTTAGTGACTGATGTTCTTAACCTTCCACCATTAGATTTAACTGGTCACTAACCTGTGTTTCTCTACTTCAGAGTTTCCAGCCTCAGACGCCCTAGCTGCTGCTACTCAGGTACGCCAGTTTTAAATAAATGCTCTTTAAGTTATCCCCACAATGAATATCCGTGACAAACAGGCGTTGTTATCCACTTGAATATTGGGGCCTCTGTTCTGGGTCATGAAAGATTAATTTTACATATATTTTTTGTGTAAATAAAAAAAAAAAAACACCATTTTTAAGTAAACAGTATCAACAGTTTCATTCTTTGCTGGTGTGTCCCTGACACAAATACAGGTTTCATTTGACAGATTTGAGTTTACAACAAGATCTGCATTTCTGAACGGTTTCCTGGTGGCTGAACATTGATCACTTTTCTATTTTCCTAATAAATGAACAGTTTCAATCTATGTGGATGATCACTAAAGCTTCCTGAGTTAATAAAACTCTCTGCTGTCCTTTCCATTGCATAGGAGAAACCCAATCAGAGTAAAAAAGAACCTAATAGACCTTATAGAATGGATATTACCTAAAAACTCATTACATCCCTTCTGCTTCCATAGGATTATATCCACATGTGACGCAAAGAAAACCTCTTTGTAAAAGCAAAGGTATTGACAGGTTGTTGTCATTCGGCTATGTGTAAATTTAACAGCAATTACACTACAGGAATAATTCTTGCTGCCCATTAATCTGGGATATAAGCATTTTCTCAAAGCAGTATTTGGCAGGTATTTTTTCTATAATCTCAAACTGTATGCTGCCAAGAATCGAGTATAAAATAGTTTTTTTTTCTCCTTCTCTAAGAAGGGAAACTAATGTAGGGGCAGTGCCTTTGATTGCAGTAAGGCTTCAAACACCGCCTCCCATCATGGTCTTATGTCTGTGTTTTTGTCTTTTCTTTGATGGGCTGTACCAACTGATGGTTTCACCCAGCCAAAGGGCAGCTCCACACTGGGTGACAAATAAAGATATTCTAATTAAAGCTGAGCAAGAAGGTTCTGGGTTCGATTCCTGGCCCGGGGTCTTTCTGCATGGAGTTTGCATGTTCTCCCTGAGCGTACGTGGGTTCTCTCTGGGTACTCTGGCTTCCTACCACAGTCCAAAAACATGACTGTTAGGTTAATTGGCTTCTCTAAATTCTCCTTAGGTGTGAGTGTGTGCGTGAATGGTTCCTGTTTGTCTCTGTGTTGCCCTGCGATGGACTGGAGACCTGTCCAGGGTGTACCCCACCACTCGCCCATTGATAGCACCAGCACCCCTCTTGACCCCAATTGGGACAAGCGTGTCAGATAATGGATGGAATGGATGATTTTGATTCTGAGTAGGATTATTTAACTATTTGAAAATCTAACATATCTTCACATTACATCACTTCAGAGGTGAACATTCCAGAAAATTCAGCACAAAGTCAAATGAGGATATTTTCACAGACAAATTAAAAAAGGAAAAAAAAAAGTAGATAAAGGCTTAACAAGTATACCTGTGTAAATTCTCACCTTGGTCATGACAGCCACAAAACAGACTAAATTGGATGGCGATTGGACTTTCACTCAGTTTTTTAAAGATATTTCGACACCTATCCAGGAGTCTTTTTCAATTCTATCAGCTCACACCAGAGCACTTAACAAGCATTGGTTGAATAGAGTAGTAATGCTCCAAGACTTTAAAGTCAAACCAATGGAAACTTTAAGATTTCTGAAAAAATATCTATGGCATATGGAATCAAATTAGACACTTTTAGACTAAGACTTAGAAAACATTTATTGTCATATTGTATACACAGAGTGTATACAAAACTAAATTACCTTTTGTAGAGCTCTCATGACATTTTCATTTTTGTGTTCAGCAGTGACCAAATGTAAACATTGTGGGCAATAAAAAACATGGCACAAAAAAAGCTTTCAATTCAATTCAGTTTATTTCTATAGCGCCAAATTCACAACACATGTCATCTCAAGGCATTTTACAGTTCAATCAGATCATCCAGTCATATTGATTCAAAGTTTTATATCTAAGGAAAACCAGTTGATTGCATCGATTAATTGACTCAAACACAATCCCTCAAACTAAGCATGCTTGTAGCGACAGTGGAGAGGAAAAACAGGAAGAAACCTCCAGCAGAATCAGGCTTTGATTTGGTCAGTTTGATGCAGAGTCTTTGACATGATTTAGATTTTTTTTAACAATCAGCTGTCCGATGGTGGTGCGGAATATTTTTATTTATGAAAGGCAGGATGTTTCCAGGAATTGAAATGGCATGGCAGCACAAATCCCTCATACTGGCTGTTAAGCATGGCAGAGGTGGGTGATGCTTTGGGCTTATTTTAAGCTACTGGAACTTTGCAGCTGGCCGTTAATGAGACAAATATGAACTTTTCTGCACAGCAAAATCCTCTAGAGTCAATGAGGGGCTATCTGAACAACAGCTGAAACTTTGTTGAACGATCATCATGTGACACCACAGTGATCCAAAACAATAGCAAATGTTCTGAGAGAGCTGCACAGAAAACAAAACTCTTAATAAACTAATCTGTTTTAAAGATAATCAAGTAAAGGTTGCTGTGCAGCAGTAAGAGAGCTACTGCAAGTAAGCTCTTTTTAGAATACCCAATGCATTGATAAGGTAGCAACAGTGTCTGTTTGCCAAAGGTTGACTGGTTGCAAAAAGGTAAGTTTAGATCAAAGTAGAATTTTAAATTAAAATAAAAACAAATACAAGTTTTGCAAACAGATAACAGCTATTTAATGAAAATGTTTGCTATCGAAAATATGAAGTTTGCAGGATTTGGAGGATAGTCTTAAAATGTTAAATAATCTGTTTCATGTAATTAACGTAATAAGTCAAACCTCAGGCCTGGAATATATAAAAAGCAAACAAACTACAGGGTCACAAAATTGACTCTATTATGTCTAACTTTTAGCAGATATTATCTGTGTAGACATTGGTATGTCAAAGTAAGTTGAATAATGAATCAGTTAAAATAACTTATTACCTTCTCAACAGTTTATCACCCTGATCTGCCCTCCAAAGTACTGCAGTTAACAGAAAACTTCCTCCCAGCAAGCAAGTCTGTACAGCAGGTCATTCCAAACGGCAGCTCAAATCCTGTTTGTTTCTGGGCAAAAGGCTCCGAGCTGCAGCTTGATGGGCAGGTGTAATAAGCCTGGGAGTTGAGCTATCACCCTGGGGTGCAGCCTCTGGTAAAATAAGGCCTCGTTAGCGTCTGAAATTCTTTGCCTATAACGTAGGCCTTTGTTAAATTTGTTGCCTGGAAATGGGAAATATGTTGACATGTTCATGTAATAACTGGTAATGAATGTCAGAGAGAAACGGCTTTTCCAAATACCTTTTGACATCATGCATCACTGGAACTGTTTTTTTTTTCCAGTTTAAAGTCAACTATGAGACTTTGAAATCAATAAAAGTCTAAATTAAATTAACTTTATATCTTTGGTAGGATATAAAACTGGTGAAATATCTTATCCTGTGTTGCCTATTGGGTACCTGCATTAGGAAAAGCTTCATGTCAGCAGCTCACTTCTAAAACAGAGACTTCTGTAAGTCTGAATGAAAAAAAAAACAACTGAATCAATTTATATGAGTTATGTAAACATGACAAATAGTATTTTTTCCATAATAAACTCATGTTTCCTTTTCTTTTTCTTTCCATTTGCCCTATTTCAGGGGGTGGGGTACACCCGTCAATGCTAAATGCCGTTAATCCTACCCCCAGGCCCCAGACAACAGAAATACAAATTCGCAGCTGCTTTAATTACCGTCTTTCAAAAACACAAACAATAAAATGGCCTACATAGAGATTCTGGTGGAAAAAAACAGCCTCTAAGGTTATGAATGGTTGTTATCACAGCTTGATCACTTGATGAGAATGATATGTTGTGGAAATGATGTCAGAATAAATAGTTGCACTCTTTCTACGCTGCCAGTGAATTTAATATATCTTTATCATTGGCAAAGGTTTAAAGGAATAGTACACTCAAAACATGATTAGCCTTCATTTTCTACTCACCCCCATGCTGAACAACACTCTGGAGTACTTTTTTGATATCTCAAATGCATCTGGAGATCTGGGAGGCTTCTTGCTGTCTGCTGACATTCAAATAATGGAGGTCTATGGCGCCCGAGGCAGAAAGGTCCATAAAAGTCCACAAAAAACGTGTCAATATTCCTCCATACTGCTCGTCCAATATATTCCAAGTGTCCTGAGTGGGTAGCATCCAGAATTTACTCGAAAAGAAGTCATTTAGAATGTTTTTAGAGCATAAACAGTAGTGTATAGGATTTCCTGAAAGCGCGTTCACGAGTCTATGGAAACCGCGGCAGACCAAACCAGATGAAAGTGCGCATTCAGCTCGGCAAAGAACTCATGCTCTTCCTCAACACTGAAGTCCTCAGACATTTTTCTTTCGTTGTTTCTTTTTTTGCACAGGTAAACAGCACATTTCTTCTTCTACGCTTGCATTATCGGCAGAGCAGATGCTGAATGCGCACTTTCATCTGGTTTGGTGCGAAACCTGTGCGTATCTGTCCAGAGCGATGCTCTTTTCAACGAGCGTTCCAGGCGACTGGTTGTCAGAGAGCGCTGATTGGATTAGTCAGAAAAATAAGCCAATAAGTTTTGTAATGTAATACTATCTTTCTGAGAAGATCTTTTAGATGGCCTAATTGGTATTAAATCTAAACTGAACAGCAAGATGGGATCATATTATATGTATGTGGCTTTGAATCTATTTACATCACATTGTTTATTGTTTTATTTGGATTCCCATTAGCTTCCACAGCAGTGGTTACTGGTCTTTGTGGGGTTCATAGTAGTGGCAGTGCATATGATGAAAACATAAATGCATATTTCATTAGAGTTTAAGGGTGTAACATTCACTCAACACCAACCACAAAACTCACAAAACAAGAAATGCAGTCCAGAAAAAACCTTGCCATTTATATAATACAAAACTAAATAAACAATGCTTTCAATACAGTGCTCTTTGTTTTATGTTACTCGCAAACATATCTTAATTTAGGAGTTTCCTGACACTACATGGGAATAAATTACACTTTACAGCTATATGGAATAGTTTTCCTCATAAAATTGCTTCTAGAGCTTGGTTCTATGACCGTTTTGTTGCTGACTTTGCGTGTTATGTCCTCATGGCAATATGTGGCAATATCTTTTATCAAACACATTAAGCTTTATATAAATTACTGTATTTATAAATTAACGAACAAACAGAATTAGATTATTTTTTATCAATTGCAACCTGAAAAAATAATCTTTAATATGCTTTTTTTATTTACCCCAAAATTATACTTTCATCCCTTTGATGAGTGGAGGTAAACTTAGCATGTCACTGTATGGCTCTTTAAAGGAGCAAGGTTCAGAATTCAAACTTCTGAAAAAAAAAAACTTTAAATATGAAAGTATTACATACTGTTCATTCAACATATTCTCATTATCAGTGCGTATGAAATCGTACGAAAAGTTATGCACACTATTTCGTACGTTTTGGACGTTTTTCCTCAAAAAACCACATCAGTGCGCATGCGCTGGCAGACAGAAAAAAAAAAGTGGATCCGCGGACGGACGTAAAACTGGAAAAAACAGTGCAATCATCACTTATTCATGTCTCTAACTACTTTGCTTGTTGTTTTATATCTTAGGGTTAGGGTTAGGGCTAATTGTAATTTATATTCTAGATTCGTAAATGGTGCGTCAGATTCGCATGTGCATACGACGAAAAAAACGTCCAATACGTACGAAATTGTTGGTTCATTTAAAGATTTGCATTTTTAATTAAGAGTCATTTTCATGTGAATGTGCTTTACTGGAGGCATCCATGTTTGTCAAAGAACGCTACTGCCACCTACTGGTTTGTGACGTCACGGTGCGGTATCGGCTGTTGATCAAGTCCCAGTGCTGTATCTGGGGTTTGTCACAACGCGCTATTATCAAAGTCATCTTGAAAACATTCTTCTTCCAAATGTTGGCTACATATTACGTGTTTTTTCTCTGGCCAGAAGTTCGATGGCAAATCCTCCCTCTTCAAGTTGGCGATCCAACGACGAACCCGTCCGTGGAGGATCAGGAATCGGAAAGGTGAAATAACTTTTGTTTTCACTTTTACCCAATTTATTGTATCCTCCAGCTGCCATGCATGTGGGCATTGTCAGTTTCACTATAGCTCTGGTGAATTTCAATGGTGAAGTCCTCTGGAAATCTTCAATAATTGTTGTTGATTGCAGATGTGTCTAGTAGTTCCCATTGATTTTGCTTGTAAAGCGGGGAAAATGGCGCTAGGCTTAACGCACCGTGACGCCACTGCCGGAAGATTTCACTACTTAGATGTTACTATATCTGGGCAAAAATGGCTGCTCACAGACTCAGTGATTGACACAAAAATGTGTGTTTTTTATTTTTCTACTTATTCACGCTAAATTCAAGTTTTAGGTATAGATAATGATCCATTTGTTATTCCTCGCTGACCGGACTTCTCTTTTAAAAGGGGTTCAGCCGTAGTACTTTCTTTTAGAAGTAGACAGAGATACAGCTCAGTCACTAACAGCCTGTGTCTGTGTCACGCACCAGTAATGCTTCACAGCACAATGATGTGGTCTGTTCTGGCCGGACCACCAAAGCCCAGCTCCTAAGGTTTTGATTATATTTTATGACTCCTAATTGGGACTGACCTGGCCTCCTGGTGGCTTCATTTCATCAGAGGGAAGCGGGGTTCCGTCCCTCCTAACGATTGGGCCATCTCTGCCCATCAGCATGGATGTCTGCTGACCTCCACCTTCAGTGGACGGTGAGGGACACGTCTCAAGTTCATCCTCCCCCTGGGTGGCACGGCTCTCATCTTTCCTCCACCTGTCCGCCGGGGCCGGTGTCTCCCTTCACCCTTTGCCCTTCAGCCTCTGTGACACACAGGCCTCGGCTTCGTCTACAGCTCTTCAACCATTGTTAACCAACACCAGGAAGGGGAAGACGCTGCTTTCAAGTCTGCAGTGTTGTTTCCTAGTCAGAGGGCTGGTGCGAGTTAACCTCATCCTAACACAGTAATAACATACTGATACTGAGTCCTGTTTCCAGCCTGGATTTCAGTGGCTGCTGCTTTCTTTAGGTGGTAACATAAGAATGTGAGTCTAACCTTTTATTAAACTGCAGATTCCTCACTGTTTGCTTAACCTCGAAGTGACTCCAGAATCACATTTGTTCTCTAGGCCTCCGTACAGCGGAAAATGGCCGCTCCTTGACCAGATTCGCTTTGATGGAGTAATGAAAACAAATGAGAGTAACATGATAATTTACTGAGGAGGGACGCACTTTCAAAGCCAAAGCTGGAGGGTGGATGGGAGGGTCGAGGTGCAACCAGGGAAACACTAAGCTATGTTTGTCATCACTCTCAACATTGTCTCTTTTACAAATTATTTCCTCCAGTTTACTTCAGAGTATTAGTCTTCTGAGGGGATCAATTAATCAAAAGGGAGCATTGTTCCATATGCCGCTTTGACTGACCTCGGCATCGCAGTGGATTTCCATCCATACGTCACTGCTCTGCTCCTGGGGATTTAATTCCTTAATATGTAGGTTTTTACTGAACCGAGGCATGTTTTTAAAACACAGAACCTTAAAAATACATTAAAACCCCTAAAATGTTCACATTTTGTCACATTACACACATCAAGAATGTATTTTATTTGAATTTTATATAACAAATGAACAAATATTAGAGTGTAATATATATTTATAATCCCTTTGAGATCAATTAAGCAATTTTGAATTGAACAAAATGGATGAAAAACATTGCTAAATCCTCATAAGTACCTCAGCCTATTGGATGCATTCCTGAGTGAATATATCATGATCTCAGCACTGACGCTGGTCTGATTCCTCAAAAGACACACCTGCTCAGTTCCGCCCCATTGAACTGAACATACTAATGCACCTATCAGTATATAACCAGCCTTCAGACCAAACATCAGTGCCAGATTGTTTTGAGTTGGTGAGATCTAATCCAGCATTCTGATTTCTGCCTGCCTGGCTGTTCTGCCTGACCCTGATCTGTTTGTCTGCCTTCCTGTTTCCTACGCTGGAACTGTTTCTCGACTTCGTCCTGGATTTCCATCTGGTACTTCAGACTTTTGATCACCTGGCTCTAGGGCTGGGTATTGTTCAAAAATTTTCGGTTCCGGTACCAATACCGATACCTTCACTTCGATACCGGTTCCTGAACGATACTTTTTTCGATACCAGTTTTATAATATCAATTCGAAGAAAAAGAAAATTTCATAACATAAAAAAGTACAAATCTTGAGTTTTATTTTAAGCTCTGATTTTTCCATTTACATTTTTCCTCTTACATAAAAAAAAAAAAAATCAGTTTCTAATATTCACTGTTACATTGTGAGGACCTTTTTACTTAGCAGTTTTCCTTTAGAAAAATTACCATGTCTGACAAACAAGCCTGTTGAATGGGATCCTACTGACCGCGCACCGCTGGTATGTGGGGGTCTGAGCGGCTCCGACAGAAATATTGGAAGGCATGATGAACTGACTGCACTGATTAAGTTTTCAGGTGGACCTTCCCACTTAAAAACATAATAAAACTAATTTATTCCCACTGATCACAGCAAATATAGCTGCAAGGCAAATAAAGGATAGAGTAGCTCCGCCCAACGCGTGTCAGAGCCACTTTTCGACCGCGCAGCTGGAGCAGCAAAGCTTCTTCAGCCGCACGTCAGAAGCTGGTACATGCAGCAAAAAAGGAAGCAGCAGACGTGATTTTGCTGCTCCTGCTGTGTCCGGTGTGAAAGCAGCATGATTCACTCCGCTCTGGCTTTGCTCTGCCCACGGGCTGCTGACTGGATGGTTGCACCGGCTGCAGTCCGCTCTTCTTGCAGTCAAACACCGAGCAACTTTCTGCTCTTAAATTGTTTCCGTGCACGATGTATTGCATTGCGCACTATTGGCATCAGTCTTAATAAAGTGAAGCCACACTTTTGACCACATTCTTCCTGGATGACGCAATCACGTTAAGTGTTACAGCCAATCACCGAAACTTGGTACCGAAAGATGAGGCGTGTTTCGATACTCTGTAGAACCGAAGCATTTCGGTCGGTACCATAAAAGAACCGGAGTTCGGTACCCAGCCCTACCTGGCTCTGACCCTGGACTCCGCCCCCGACTACCTATTCTGATCTATCCTCCTGTCCTTCGCCTCTGCCTGACCATGGATCATCGTAACTCGGCTGGAGTTTTTTTCTGGGACTTCCGGACCAGTGACAGCATTCTCAGTTCTACTGTCAACTGGCTCAAACCGAACCTCATGGTTCTTCCCAGACTGAGAACTAGGAGAAGGTTAGTGACCATTATGTGTGTGATTGATGGACATTGTAAAGCTAACCTGGTCACTAATGTTCTGTCTCTGTTTTCAGAAGTTCCTGTCCTAGTCGCTGATACTAGAATAGAATAGTATAGAATACAATAGAAAATCCCTTTATTGTCCCATGATGGGCAAATTCTGGTGTTACAGCAGCAAAAAGGTTATAGAAAAAGTGGTCACAGAATTGTGGACCTTAGAAAAATCTATAAAAATAACATAGTAGTGAAGAGTTATAAGATAAACAATAATAAACTAATTAATTAATAATAAACTGTGCTCTAAAGTGTTTTAACAATATTGGCTTGATTGCTCATTCCATTCACCTGTTTAACTCTGCCCTGTTTCTCATGACCACTTATCTTATCCACCTGTTTGCAGCTCCTATATATAGTGTTTGTTTTCAGCCACCAGTGCCAGATTATTCAAGCTGCTGTGAGAGTAACTCTAGCTCTCGAGTAAGTCTGACTGTTAACCTGATTCTGAACTGTTTTCTGTTTTGGATTTTGGAGTTTTTTGCCTTGCCCCTGTCTGCTCTGTTTTCCTGGATCCTGCTGGTAACCAAACCTGGACTGTTTCTCTGACCTCGGCTTGGATTCTCCTCAAGGACACTGTTGCTCCCTCGGCGTCAGCTTACAACACCTCATCATCTTTTGGTGCGCTGGAAGCGGCTACGGCTGCTAACCATCTCCCTTTCTTCTATTATCGGTCTGGATTTTGAACCAGGTCAGTGACTTTGCTCCTTGTCATTATTAGACCTATTTCTCAGTCACTGACCTGTGTTTTCTACCTCTGCAGTGTATGCAGTTATTGACGATCAGCTGTTCGCCAAGTATTGGGTTCTAAAATAAAGGTTGTTGTAATCCGTCCTGAACTGTCTGTCAGATCATTGGGTTCAGGTTTCTAAGGTTATTACACTGTGCACCTGGAAATAAATAACCATTATGCAGCTATGGGCATTTTTACAGTAATGGATATTTTAAAATAGCAGCAAAATCAGATATGTGCAAAATGACAGCAGCAGGTTATTTAACTGGCCGAGATAGAAACTGTGCAAAATCAGCATGAATGTAACAACTTATTGAGGTTGTTGTGAGCAGTGGTGGTTATAAAGTCTTGAAGAATTTATGTATTTGATTCGATCAAATGTAAATAAACCTCGTCATCACTTGACAAGATAAAGCGGACGTCGTGGAAGCCATTTTGAACTATGGCAGACTCCGTATTGTTGGAGGCGAGTGGTAGTGTGGAAGGGGCTGTTCGTGTAGCTGCAGTCTAACCACTAGATGTCAATGAAAATTTCTAATTGTTGCTTTAAAGTTGAAATTTGTAATGTGACAAAATGCGGAAAAGCATAAAATCAAAGAGTGCTTTTGAAATTGTGACCCTAATTCTGTTCTCAATATGGACATAGAGGACCAGACCTAATCTATCATGCATGAATTTAGTGAAAGGATCTTTTTTACCTCTATAAACATAATTTTATATGTATAGGCTCCCTATTAGGAGCTGTTTAAACAGATTTCTCTTCCCCATGCTCACCTGTTGTTCTCACAGGGAAATCATTGCCACTCTCTGGCGGTATAATATACATTCCCGCTGGAGAGTTACATGTTAATTTACTCTTATCACTTTTGGTTGTCTGGCTTCCAGTCAAGCTGGGGTCCAAGAGGTGAAATGAGTTTGGCAACCCTAACTCCAAGCGTGAGAAGAGAACACACATAGTGGTACAGTTAGTGGAAAAAGAGATGGAAAATTGCCTGCATAAGCAGGAGAGATAGAGTTTCATCGTCATCCCACTGAAAACGCACGCTCGTCTTTGCCGGACTTCAAACACTTAATCGGCAATCATTTTTCAATGAGCCCCAGAGGAGCACATTTTAGTGCTCCACCAAACAGTCTGCTGCTTTGTGCTCTCTAATCCCTCACGGTTATGCATCATGGGGAGCGGCTGGTCGTTCTTCAGGCAGAGGTTAACCCCCACTTCCAGACATGCAGACGGACAGAGGAGCAGCACTGCTGCAGAGCTCCTCTCTTCACCCAAAACATCTGCATCCATGGGGAAACACTCTCTTTCTATTGGTGCAGCTCTCAAGTTAACATTTTCTTTTGATCTGGAGGCTGGATAGATGCAAATGAAACGTGATCCCATAAATAGCCTTATCATCTGCCTCGTTAGGCTCGGTGGAGAGGTTTCACCAGCCCTTTGGACTGAGACCTGCCTCTTCTGGGCTTGTATCACACATGTGACTGCTCCACTTCAGAGACAACCCCGTCGCTGCCACCCCTCCCCTCCCGCAGCAACTATACACACAGACACACAACCGTCTTCCTTTAACTCCTCTCTCACTCCCACCTTGGTTGTGTCTGAGACACAGTGCTTAGGAAAAATCATACACTGGGAAGCCAGCAACCCAAACATCACTTAACCTGGCTGGTGGAGGAGTGTGTTTGTGCTGTGAGAAAATCTCCGGGCTCTGAATGCGTCTCATTAATGAGAAAAGATGAGCGTTCCCTTCTGCAATTAAGAGTCAATCTCCTGCATCAGCTCACCGCCCCGCGGCCACACACGGAGCACAAAGACAACAGGCCATCCTCTGTCACTCATTTCGCCGGGGTGAGCAGTGCAGAGCGCGCTCCCATGATAGATTAAATTAGATGCTCTGTCTGTCTGGGCTCACCTGCTGAAACCTAAACTTTAAGAATGAAGTGCTGATATTTGATCATTTCAAAGAAGTGTCATAAAGGTGGGAACAGTCTTATTTAAAAGTTATTTGATTAGATATTTGGATATAAAAGTAAAAAAAAAAGCTAAATTTAAACATCAATTGGTGCTAATAGGGCAGAATCATTGGAAAGAAGATGTAAAAATCTGCACCTCTTGTTTGTTTTTTTTTCTCCTCCTGGCTTAAAGTCACAGTAAAGCAGTAAAATAAATATAAAGGCATTTCAGCATTACAGACATGAAACATAAATCCCTATCACTCCTACTGAGTGAACATTACGTTTTCCAGGTTTGCTGCTGAATACTTTAACCGCTGCAGGTCATGCTGACCACTTTCCCTCACTCTGCTATTTGCTCCCTTTGTTCTTCATTTATACTTTATTTGCAGATACTTCTGACATTAACTTTGTGAACTCTTAGTTTAGCCTGGTTTGTGTCTCTGACAAAACTACGGTGGCCCTGAAGCGCAAACTGCAACTACAAATCTAAAAGCGCAACTACTTTAAGGAAATCGCAACCTAATAAAGCAAAGCGCAACTACATTAAGGAAATCGCAACTACATAAAGCAAAGCGCAACTACATTAAGAAAAACAAACCTACATAAAGCAAAGCACAACTACATTAAGGAAATCGCAACTACATAAAGCAAAGCACAACTACATTAAGAAAAACAAAACTACATAAAGCAAAGCGCAACTACATTAAGAAAATCACAACTACATAAAGCAAAGCACAACTACATTAAGGAAATCGCAATTACATAAAGCAAAGGGCAACTACATTAAGAAAAACAAAACTACATAAAGCAAAGCGCAACTACATTAAGAAAATCACAACTACATAAAGCAAAGCACAACTACATTAAGGAAATCGCAATTACATAAAGCAAAGCACAACTACATTAAGAAAAACAAAGCTACATAAAGCAAAGCGCAACTACATTAAGGAAATCGCAACTACATAAAGCAAAGCACAACTACATTAAGAAAAACAAAGCTACATAAAGCAAAGCGCAACTACATTAAGGAAATCGCAACTACATAAAGCAAAGTGCAACTACATTAAGGAAATCACTACTACATAAAGCAAAGCACAACTACATTAAGGAAATCGCAACTACATAAAGCAAAGCGCAACTACATTAAGAAAACCAAAACTACAAAGAGCAAAGCGCAACTACATTAACGAAATCGCAACTACATAAAGCAAAGCACAACTACATTAAGGAAATCGCAACTACATAAAGCAAAGCGCAACTACATTAAGAAAAACAAAGCTACATAAAGCAAAGCACAACTACATTAATGAAATCGCAACTACATAAAGCAAAGCGCAACTACATTAAGGAAAACACAATTACATTAACCTACCGGAAAAGGTAGGTACCAGTGGGAAACATGAGACATCGCTGATTGGACGACGACGCCGTTTGACCCTTGAACCGGAAGTTGCGTTGTCTGAACAGTCCAGCTTCTTTTAAGTGTGTCTTCAGTGTACGCAAACTAACTGAAATTCCGTGATTAGTCTTGAGCATATCCAGTATCACCTCGGACGTATGTCCTGATTAAAAATATTCCTGGATAACGGCAGCTATGTTTGGGGGGCCGACAATATCCATGTTTTCAAAAGTCTCAGCAGGCAGAATGACTTCCGGTTCAAGGGTCAAACGGCGCCGTCGTCCAATCAGCGATGTCTCATGTTTCCCACTGGTACCTACCTTTTCCGGTAGGTTAATGTAATTGTGTTTTCCTTAATGTAGTTGCGCTTTGCTTTATTAGGTTGCGATTTCCTTAATGTAGTTGCGCTTTTAGATTTGTGGTTGCAGTTTGCACTTCAACGCCACCATACAAAACTAATAAAAATATTACTAAGATTTTTAGCTTGTTTGTTTCACGTTCGATTGGTAAATAAGTATTATTTCATTAAACAAGGTAATGTTAATAAATAAAGCCACAAATTGAAACTGTTTCAAAACAAATGGTCTTTACAACACTATTGTAACCTTCCCCTGCATGTTAGAGAGGCTTCTTTACTGACTATGTTTAAAAACACATGTTTTATTGTATTTCTACCAATTTCCGCAGATTTAAGGCTTTCGCAAAGTCAGGCCTAGTAGAGATGTACCACGAGCCATATAGACAGTGCCTACTATTCATTGAAAATTAGATTCCATCATCACTGGATCCAATTTCCTACATTTTCTTCGTTCCCATGTAGGAAATTGAACATCGCTCAGTAAAGTAGTTTATTTTGTGACACTAAGTGAAAGTATGTGTTAAATGTCAATAAAATGCACTGTTGAGTTTGCTGTTAAGATGTTCAGAGGTGATGTAGACCTACAGTAACTCTACTGGAGCTTTGATTTTAACCTTGTTTGGCTTAATTGGTTTCATTATGTTTCATTAGTTTCTTCTCTGAATGACTATTTACAGTTTGCAGCGATTTGTTTCAATAGTTGCCATTTTAAGGCACTTTACAAATAAAGTATGCATGGTAGTGCCATGATGCATGACATTCAAGGAATACTGTATCATATTGCATACTGCAGTTAGATTATTCTAGGACAGTCTTAGACAAGTTTTATTGTCATTTTGTATACAGAGAGTGTATACAAAACTAAATTTTTTTTAGTACAGCTTTTCAGACATTCAGTATTCAACAGTTTTTACCAAGAATTTAAAATGATTACTAAACTAATTTATGCGGCAGATGAAACACGCAAGCATCCAGCATTCAGGTAGAAGAAAACAAAAACTATAAAGTTAAAACAAACCAGGATTTTTACTGATTTGACCAAGCATTTGGGTAGAGGCAATAACAAATATGTGTGGTTGAATTAATCAAAATTCGCAGCTAATTCAATCCATAATATATGTAGAATATTATACCAGCCCATCTTGCTGTGTGTAACATTGAAGAAATTAAAATTCCTCTTAATGACGCAAGAAAAGGGTTCAGTCAGTCAGAGTGCTTCTGTTTGAAGCACATGATTGATTATACTTTATATAAAATATTGGACACAGATCAATTAATACTTTCCATGTTAGAAAAACACTATCACCATAGACTTTTTTTTTAAAAGGGAGAGAGAGCGCAAACAGTTTAAATGGCCGCTGCCCAGCAGATGTTTAGATGCAGGACGATCCCACATCCAAAGAGAACCAGACCAGATGAAGCAACTATGATGATAAAAAGCAGAGAGAACAAAAGTTAAACTAACCTATTGTGGAGAACTGGAGAATAGAGATAGAATTACGCAAAATGATTAAAGGTAGTCCCTTTGTCCTCCAGCAGCTTAAGACTATAGCAGGAAAGCTACAGAGAAAGCTCAGGATAACCTGAGACACTGTATATAAAGTAGGATCTCGGTTTTCCTGAGCTAGTTTGTAAAATAACTAAGTAAATTTATAAAAGATTTAAAGTATCAATTAAGCATGCATTTCAAAGATATTACCAAACAAAAAACAGTAACCTATTCCTGAAATCCTTTCTTGGCTAAAAGGAAAGGTCACCAACAACAGATGAGTATCAATGAATTACTCTTTGTCATTCTTTGACATCTGCCTTTTTCATTTTCTAAGAAGATGTCACACCATATACCGTATTTTCGCAACTATAAGGCGCATATAAACGTCTTTTTTTTCCCTCAAAATGTGAGGCACGCCCTATAGTGCGGTGCGCCCTATGTGTGTTGTTACTGCGGACCTTTGAGACAACCATAAGAACGTTAAAGGGGGAAGTGTGGGCGTGGATTGTGTATAAAAGAACAGGTATGTCTTTTATGCAGAACTCCTCATCTCCTCATTGAGAAGATGACGAAAGAGTGGCTTAGGGAGGTGAATGTACTGTAAGGAGACCAGGTGGTTTTTTTCCACGCATCACCATCGCTGTTAATCTGGGACTCCATGCATGTCCATCTCACAGCCGATGTGAAAAACATGGTGAAAAAAATGGCCGCTGTGCTTGCTGTTATTCCGGGAGGTCTGACAAAGGAACTTCAACCGCTCGACATCGGTGTGAACCGGCCGTTCAAAGTAATGCTACGTTCACGAGTCTGCTGCTTCATTTTTGCTGCTTGTACCAGTTAGTTCTGACGCGTGGCTGAAGCAGCTTTGCTGCTCTGGCTGCGCGGTGAAAAAGTGTGTCTGACGCGCGTTGGGCGGAGCTACTCTATCCTTTCTTTGCTTTGCAGCTATATTTGCTGTGATCAGTGGGAATAAAGTAGTTTTAATATGTTTTTAAGTGAGAAAATACACCTGAAAACTTAATCAGTGCAGTCAGTTCATCCAGATTCCTATCCCACCTTCCAATATTATTTCTGTCGGAGCCGCTCAGAGCCCCACATACCAGCGGTGCGTTGTCAGTAGGAATTCCATTCAACAGCAGCCTCTGGCCAGGTCGCCTCCCCGCGGTTCACCGCGGCGGCTGGTAGGTGTTTTTCATCTAAATAATCTAAACTGCAGGCAGCAGGATAATAAAAGCGAACATATTCTGCCGGCAGATTTCTACATTTTAAGTTAATTTATGCATCAATAAACTGTTTTAGAGGAGTGATCACAGCGCTCTGTGTCACAGCGATCTGTCTCACGGCCGGCTCCCAGGTTTGATTAATACTTTGTAATAAATACATGAATAAAGCACAATCATACTCAGTTTTGCTCCCGCTCTATTTTTAAATACGCAGTAGAGGTATTTAAAGGTAGTAGAGGATATGTACCGGTATATACAACCCGCACCCTATAATCCGGTGCGCCTTATGTGTGTGTTAAATACAGTAATGGCACACATAACTGAGACTGCGCCTTTTAGTACGGTGCGCCTTATGGTCGTGAAAATAAGGTAATCTTATTGAATAATCTGATTTTGTTTTCATGTCTGCAAGTGAAAATAGTTAATATAAAAATAATTTAAATATTTTTTTGTCTTATTACATTTATTTTTCACTTTCATTTTGAATAGATTTATCTTATGAAAAGGATTTTAAAAGAGAAAATAGCACCATAGCAAGAACCACTACCATCATGTTAGGAAATACTAACTGAAAGGGTGGTGCCAGAAATGTTGAATATGGTTACACCACTTGAAAACACTTTTTCTGTTCATGTTACGCCCTCATGACTCTGGAAGACAGGAAAACCAAAGAGAGCCAATGCATGTGAGTGTATTAGAGATGGTGGTGGTTGTGAGGAAATTCAAAAATCTACCAGAAAATGGGAGACAAGTGGAGGAGAGTGAGTTGGGGTGGGCTGGCATAATGAGTGACATATTGTGAAATCTTTACCTACAAAGCAGAGTCTTCTTCCATGCAAATGAGACTCACTTGATAAGGATCTGTTTGATGGGACACATGCGGAATACGAGGCAGCTAATTCCCTCATTAGTATTCAACAGAGCTGATTGGCAAAGACTGGCGAGGGAGCCAGCCGGAGAGCATTTCTGCAAAACCTAATATTGATTTGTTTAAAGGTGTGAGGGAGTCAAAAATCACAAATCTCCAGTCGATTGTTTATGGGGCTGTTTAGTGGGCCAATAGATGCCCCTCGCTTAATTAATACCTCATTACGGTGATGTGATTATATGCTTGAACTGTTAATAGGGCCCCTGAATTTTTAAAGACCACCGTAAAAGGTGTTTTGACAAACAGAGCTGGGTAAAACGCGATATCTGATGAGCTTCTGTGTGTTTGTGGATTTGGGGACTCTTGTTTGTTTTGCTTTTTGTTTTGCGCTCAAATTATTCACAGGGCAGCAGTGCTTGAAGGCTCAACATTTCCCTTTGTTATACTCATTTTCTTTTAATCATTGGGTGTTTAACTGTAATAAAAGCAGCTGTCTATACACTATCAAGCATAATTCATCTCAATAAATGCCCTGAAATAGCAGTAGGCATTGTTCTCAGCGCAAATAGAGAGCATGCTTGTAGTTTATTCACTCTGAAGTCAGGGAGGTGAGTCCATAATGGTTTGAATGCTTTGTTACGAATGACAGGAAAGCGAGGGAGGAGGCTTTAGTTCACATAAGGAAGCACACACAGCTGATCTGAAGGGCTCTTCATTTAACTGCCCATAAAGACGGTGATAATGGCACAGGTTTATGAGGACTCAGCCCAGTAAGGAAGGCTTTTACAGCCGCGGCTGCTGTTGTTGTTATTCCCACTGTTCCTCGATGGCCACTGAAGCGGAAAAATGGATCCGCACTTTGGGCTGAAACATGAAGCTAGGCTTATTCTCCCTCTCTTTCTCTTTTTGTGTGAAAGGCGCCAAGGCATTTGCCTGCATGGTTATGGAGTTAAATGCTCAGCTCCATGGCTGGGCTTCTGCATGGTCTCACCCCCCCCCCCACCCCTCACGCACACACACACATGCATACACACCTCCCTCCCCTCTATTTCATTCCCCCTGACAGGATTAGCAGGTCTCCAGTGTTAGAAATACATTAAGTGGACCTTTGCAGTCACTTATTATGCCTGATTATGCAGCTGGAATGGGGAAGGTAGGCTCTGTTTGTAGTTAAATAACTTCTCAGATGCTTTTCTTTTCTTTTTTTTTTTTTAACAGCAGCAATCTTCAAAGCATGAACGGGTCAGTGGCTCAGGCACAAAGCCGAGATTGATTTCCACCCTCCTACTCTTTGTTCCCGTGATTTAAAGAGGACAGGTTGTACTAAATTAGTTTGTCTGTGTTATTAATGGGATAGCCAATTAAACCCCTCTACGTTGGTGTCACGGCTAAACAATGCAGCTAAACAACCAGCTCACAGCGGCGGTTCGTACGGCTGGGGTTAATGAAATGGTTAACTTATGCTGATGTATAGATAGGATTAGGATCCATCTGGGCAGCGTGCCACTCTATTAGTGTGAAGTCTATGCTCTTTATATACCACTGAGTCCTAACAGCTGTCCGTTTTCTCAACAAGCACAGCAATCTTCAGGGAAAGGATGAAATCTGTGCAGGTTTCTGGTTATAGAGCCGCGCTGACATCACTCGTTGCTCCAAACGTGCCCAGTTTCGACTCCTCGTGCTTTGACAGCTGGATGAAAAAACAATCCGGCTCGAAACAAGAGGACGATTGAGGCAGTGCAAGAAAGTTTCCATGAAATCAGCAGAGGGGCTGTGATTGACAGGGGAGAGAGAAGAAGGAAATATCATCAAGAATCGGGAAGGTATGTATTGCTATGTTTTCCTGACTAAAATAAAGGTTGGGGTGTTAGCTTCTCAGCAGAGTTTTATTTTAGCTACATCAGTGCTCAGGTGGTCCAAAATACAGAGTAGATGTCAGTCCACTTTTTTTATTTTCTGTAATGAAAGATACCTCTGTCTGCTTCCCATTCCTTTATTAGGTACACCTGTTTAATTGTCTGACACAAATATTTTGAATCAGCCAATCAGAAGCCAACTATCAAATGCAGTAAAGAATCCAGACATGGTGAAAGCAACCAGTTCAAACAGAGTGTCAGAAGAGGGGAGGGCAGATGAATGTGTTGGAGGCTAACCTGAGTATTGCATAAACTGCTGTTAGATTGTAAAATAACATCGGCTGGTGCTATGAGATGAAATATTTAACTATACTATAGCTGTATCCAGCAGGGCGATACTCCACATCACAACGCTAATATCCGTTCAAACTGGTATCCTGAATATGGTAATGGGTTCACTGTTCTCCAAGGGCCTTCCCCAGTCAACAGATCTCCATCCAACAGAGCCCCCTGCGATGTTTTGGAACAGCAAAGTGGACAAATCTGCAGCAACTGTATCTGTGAATATGGACCCAGATCTATGGGGAATGTTTCTCAAACCTTGTTAAATCAATATGCCAATAAGACTCTGGACAGCGCCACATAACAAAGGTGATCCAGCTTGATTTTGACAAGGACTAGTTAATGAATTGACCACTATGTAGGTGACATTTCTAGTTTGAGTTGACTACTCGTTAACGTTTTAATGTGTGTTTCAATTATCCCTCTTACTATCAGAGAAACCTCCACTTTTAACACATTCAGAACTCAGTTAAAAAACTGGTTAAAATCAAATCAACAATGAGCTCATTATTAGTACTTACTGATCTCCTGGATCATTAGTCAGCCAAATGTCAGGATCGAGCGTTATGTTGTTAACCTGACTCCGACAGATGGATTTGCTCCGCAAAATTACTTCAACCTTCCGTTGAAGTAATTTTGGGAAGGGGCGAAAATACTGGTTAGCTGATTGGCCTATGTTGGTGATAGACGGGCCAAATAAACCAATCAGATCAACGAAGCATATGACGTACTAACAGAGCGACGACGAAAAGGAGCCAATTGATAGATCAAACTCTTGCCGAAACCAGTCGGGAGAAGAGCAAAAACATCTTTTCCTCTGAGAAAAGCCTCCAGAGCAGTGTTTTGCTCTTCTTTCAGTGAAGAAATACTCTGTAATTCCGATAAAACTTGCTCGATAGCCACGCTAACGCTAGTTTCATCGGCTGAAGCCGCCATGTTCTTTAGACTGAACTGTCGTGCTTCTCTTTGCGTCACACCTCAACCCGCCTCAACTCCAACGCTGATTGGACGTTCGTTTGGTGAACTGCTCCAAATTTTCTGTAACGGAAAGTAGCCAGACTGATCTGCGAGTGAAACCTTGAAAGCTCGCGAGATCAGGATGGTCTCAGGAGGCTATTACCCTTTATCTTTTGCAGCTGCTTTTAATATCTCTGCTTCTGTCTTCTTCCTGTTAAAAGGGACCTTTTCCTCTCCACTGTCTCTACAACCATGCTTAGTGTGAGGGATTGTATTTGAGTCAATGAGTCGATGCAATCAACTGGTTTTCCTTAGATAGAAAACTTTGCTGGTTGAACTGTAAAGTGCCTTGAGATGACATATGTTATGAATTTGGCGCTATATAAATAAACTGAATTGAATTGAATGAAATATCTCTACATATTTATGCTGTATGACCTGCCCTCGCAAGTTTGTTTTATAATTTTTTTTGTAATTATTGTTGGCATTATACACCTTGCTCAGGGACAACAGTTAAAAACAAGCTTGATAGCTAATACTGACACATTTACAGAAATGTTCACCAATGTGTACCGTCCCTGACAAATAAATAAATAAATCAATAAATCTGATGTGAAGTTAGAGACAAAAGGAATTTAATTTATTGTGTTTTGGGAGTTTTTACTGTCTATGGTTGTTTATGTGGTTCAAATTTCTTATATATATAGAAATAGGTGATATTGCATTTTAATTGAGTAAACTGTAGTAAGACTAGAGGGTACCTGTCTACCCACTGACATGGCGCGCCCCCTCCAGACTATGCAGCCCTGGGCAGTGAATCATAGCAACTCATATGAAAGTCCCTTCTGATCACAGACTGTGTGTGTTGTTCTATTTTTATGGATGAAAAATTAAGATTGGGCGCTCTGTATCTTAGAATGGTTCTCACAAAGTAAATGACTGGCTCCTTCGGTTGAAGAGAAGCTATGAGCATGAAATCTCAGCTTTAAAGGGATGATCCAGTTCCTTTGGATTAAAACAGCAGCTAAGGGCATGAGACAGAGCGAAGGAAGAGGTGTCTTTGTCACATGATGGCTGTTGTATTGACCTATTGTGAATAAAACTGCAATTTATGGCAATTATCCATCATAAAGAGGGTATATGTCCAAATAAGATGAAATGCCAAGGTTGATTTTAGCGAAACTTCTAACAGGAATACAACAGGTGAAAATACGTTTTTACACATGCTATAAGTTATAATACAGATCATATTGGAATAGGAGAAAACAACCTTTCCTTCTTGAACAGTGGACTCGAGTGATCTGGTATTTCTTAGAGGGAGGGTCACATAGGTCCTCCACACATTACACACCTCAGGCCATGAGCACTCACCGACGCCCCCTCATCTGAGTCCGGACCCTGTCACATCTGGCCCTGAAGACCATGGACGTCCCCCCTCCTGCTCCACATGCACCAGTGGTTCCCATTTAACACCTGTTCGGCCTAATTTCCATTTTCGGGGACGCTGCGGATTTCAAATCATTTATCACTTCCCAAAGTGCTTCCACATGTGGGCTCGGCTTTTCCCAGTGAGCGGGGTTCTTGCCTCCGGCTAACCTTTTCTAAATGTATTAAAATTCAGTTTGGTCCAAAGAAGTTCAGACACTGATGTTTCATTGTGGTGATGTCTGGTAATTATTAGCCTAAATTACAGCTCCAGCATGTGACTTGACAGGCCGGACTCCATGTTTAAAATGAGAGATGGGGCGACGGAGGTAGGGCCAAGGTGGTCCGTCACGCTTTGTGGATTTTTTTTAAAAACTGCATTCCCCCTCAACTCAGGGATGTCAGTCAGAGCCGAACAGTTTCACCACCGTGGAAACACTTGTGTGGTTAGGGACCTGAGAGGGTCCGCTGGGGCCAGCTGGGTGAAGCCTGTGTCAAAAGCACTCCCCCTGTGGAAGGAAGACTCCCACATCAAGCTCCGATGCACACTGAATACCAGCTGAAGTCCAGATAATATCTGGGGTCAGAGTTCATATTGTGAAACCAGGATTAGATCTCAAAGTGGGAAACCATTTGAATAAAAGTTAAATCAGATTATGTCTTTGGTCCAAAGTCTTTAAGCCTAACAGCATACCAGGGGTGTGTAATTGGTTGTGACAAAATGTGACGCAGCCTTCTTGTAAAAACTACTATGTGATTCCTGAATGCTGGGAATTATTCATACGCTGTTTAAAGACCCTCCCACACATTACTGTTTTTGCTTCTTGTCAGAGAAAACATTTTCATATAATCAAACATATTTCAAACCAGAAGTGAAACATAAAACTATCCTTTATGTACTGTTTTTCTTTTCACTAAAATTAATACTTTAATTTTGCACCTCTCTAGGCTTTCTGAGGTTCCACTTATTTTTAAATGAACCCTTTTAATGAGTAAAAAGTTGAAACTAACATATTTAAAATATAGCAAAGACAACCTAAGAGAATTATTGATGGAGTTTTCAAAGCAGGTTTTGTTTTGTTACAGGGGTCTTGTTACGTACTATGACTTTACAAATGTCTATGCCAGTAACTCAGTCTGGCAGCAAAAATTGATTTTTTTATTAAATTATACCCTTCTTTTGGCTTATTATATACCTTTTTTCTGTTTTACACTTTGTTCTTGGTTAATTTGTTTGGAAACTTACGTGTTTTCAGTATGCTGATGAAGATTCTCAGTCATCCAGGTCATAGTCATTCCGTAAAAGTTCAAAAAATATCAACTGGACTTTGTTCCAAGATTTGAAGACGTTTTGCCACCTCTCCAGGAAGCTTTCTCAATTCAAATGTCTGGATCCGCAGTGAGTTTGAGTCTTATATAGACAAAGCCTTGTATCGCTTGGAAACATGCAAATGGTAACCAAATAGTTACCGATGACAGAAAGTGTTTACAGTATTTACCAAAACAAGTGATGGGATGTACGATATTATTGGTGTGCATCATGAGTAAACAAGGAAAAAAAACTTCAGCGGAGGTGAGGAAAGAAAGAGGAAAAGTTCAAGATCAAGTGTGAAAAAGCACCAAACATGTAAGATGACTAGAGGAGTCATATATAAGTAGCTCTAAAAATAAAATAAAGACATTGGTGTTTGCAGAAAAAGAAGCTAAAGCTTTCTGAAGCTGCCAAGCTGATGGATGTGTCAATTAGTACAACCAGTAGATGTGATAGAGTACAGCAAAATTTCTGTCTGCAGATGTTACCCTGCGCAAAAATAATTTTCAGACAACAAAAGGACTAAGTAAACACTATGAGGACAAACGCTTGGTGTATAAAGCTTCATCATAAAAGGAACTCATGTTTCTTATCTTTATAGACCAATCCAATCCAACATAGCCTTAAATAAAAAGGTCCATCCATCGATCCATGTTCTTCCTCTTTATCCGGGGGCCGAGTCGCGGAGGCAGCAGTCTAAGCAGAGATGCCCAGACTTCCCGATCCACACACACCTCCTCCAGCTGCTCTGGGGGGACCCCAAGACAACACCAGCTCAGAGTCATAGTCCCTCCAGCGTGTCCTGGGCCTTTCACGAGGCCTCCTCCCAATGGGACATGCATGGAACACCTCCAGAAGGAGGCGAGCAGGAGGCATCCGGAATAGATGCCCGAGCCACCTCAGCTGGCTCCCCCCCGGGTAACTGAGCTCCCCACCTGATCTCGAAGGGTGTGCCCAGCTAGCCTGACGTAGTCCTACTCAATTCTAGTCAGAATATGAGTCTGATACTGCTCCATAGAGCTGTGATTATGGAGCGTGTTTCGAACGAACCAGGAAAAAAAATGCCTCTGCACTCAATTGGATAGACCTACAACCAATAAGAGCAACGGAGTGCGTGACGTATGTTAAGCGAGGCATAGTTGTTGTCCACAAAAATCAAAGCGTGCAGTTGCACGCCTATAATAAGAAGATGAGCCTTGATCGCGTTTTTCTGTCCCTCTTTTAAAATGAATTTGCTGTCGATATCTTCTAGTTCAGACCTAATAGCAGAATCTACACACCTCAACTCTCCAGCGGCAGCCATTGTTGTTGTCACCCAAGCGCGCTTTGGTGACGTGGTTGATTACGTTACTGTTGATCATCTGTCCATCATCGTATAAAGCCCGCCCTGACAATTTGATTGGCCTGACCAGATATTGGGCGAACATACTAACGCTACTGTTGAGCAATGCCAGACCGAACTTCTCGACCTCAAACGTTGTGGGCGGGACTAAGTTCGGAATGGCACCCAGGCTAGTGCCCAGCCACTGTGTGAAGGAATCTCATTTCGGCCGCTTGTATTTGTGATCTTGTCCTTTCGGTTATTACCCAGATAATCATGACCATAGGTGAGGGAGGGAACTTCGATCGATTGGTGAATCGAGAGCTTTGCCCCCCCGACTCAGCTCCCTCTTCACCACAACAGTCAGATACAGCAACCGCATCACTGCTGACACTGCACTGATCCATCTCTCTATCTATCTCCATGAAAAGTAATAAATTAATGAATAATGTTTATACTATGTCTGATTAACAGGCTTTTTAGAGTGACTTCGATAAAACCTGTCTGCCAGAATGAACTAGGCTAAAAAAAACAAAAACAAAAGTAAAACAAGCAATAATTTGACATTTATTGAACCTGAGGTTTTAATAGTGAGGATCATTATCTACAACTAAAGAGAAAATAGAATAGTGGCTAACCTTCATAGGTGGAGCCAGCTAACCAGAATGACTGTACTAGTGCGTCCAGAACTTATCAAAGAATCTGTCAACTTCATGGTTGAACCCAGAAAAAACATCAAAGTCATCTTTCTTGTTAACTTTGAGTTAATTTCCCAACCTCATTTAAATGTGATCCTGAATAGTGATGTTAGAATAATGCTTCAGAACCTGAAGAACCTGCCGTAGGTAATGGAACCAATGTTTATGACCCTAAACATACTTAGGTTATGTAGCAGCAGACGATCCAAAGGACTTAAACCTTTGCACCTCAAAATGCTTTTGGAGTGGCCTATAATTAAAGGCCAGGAGGCCGAGACCAAAACAAGCTCTCCATGCTTCCAAATCTTCCATTGTTGCTGCGTTTGACTATTTGGAGCCAAAAGTCACATAGGATAATTTTTGATTGATAGTTTTCCCCAAATAATTAAAATAATCTTGTGTTTTGTATTTCTCCAGGTTATTTCCTTTAACAAATGTAATCTAAAACAATGAAACGTGACAGAGATGCAGAAAGAGAAGACATCTTTAATAGAGTTTTTACAGCCCTGATGTAAACAAATGGAAAATCTGAAAACCCATTTCAGCTCTGAAAAAGAAAAAAAAACTAAATACAAAAGATAAAAACACAGCAGGGGTCTAATTGTGTCTCCATCAAATTAAATAATAAGAAAAATTCAATTGGATTAGAAACTTATCATCAGCACACTTTTCATGTTCAAGGGTATTTGGTACAGACTTGGAGAGAAAAGATATTTTCATAAACACAGGAAAAAGAAAATTATTTAATGTTATTGAAAAAAGGAAATTAGTGTTTACAAAGTATGTTTTTTTTTTTTTTGAGCTCCTTCTTCAAGTGGAGAATGTATGAAACTGTGCTGTAAGTGTTCTTAATTAAAGTAGGCTGTGAAAATGTGCACTAATCAGATATGGTTGGTGACAAAGTCCATGAAATTACTAATTAGAATTTCATTAAAAGGTAGCGCGTTATCATCTGAGGAAATCGTAACCTTTAAAATGCTTTCAGGAAGGCGGTGAGCCTTTTTTAAAGGGACTAAAAGAGAGAAACGAACTGCTTTTGATGTAATATCTCATTTAGGATTCGAGCTAAATTGAACCATTTAAACATGTCATTGTTTTGGACGTAATTTATCAGACTAATTAATGGCAGTTATTGCCTGGGTTGGGGCGGCTGACGGAACAGCAGGGAGAGATCTCACAGACAAACATTTTGCCTAAATTTTACTTATTAATATTCATCGTTAGTCAGCATGAAACATGGAAAACATTTGCAGTTTTTCATTAGACTCCCTGAACTAATGCTTTGATACATATAGGACATAATGGAAGAACTTAATCTAATACTCTGATCTTATGACTCATTCCATTTAAGTTCTGGCTGAAGGTTTATTTATTTTTTATTTTTCTAATAGAAAAAATTCAATTTAAAAGAATAGGTGCAACTATACACTGCAAAAAATATAAACCTCAATAAGTTATTTTTTCTTAAAATAAGTGTGTTTTTCCTTGATTTGAGGAGGTAAAACAGACACTTTGCCAATGGAACAAGACAATTTCCTTTTAAAATAAGAAAAAACTATTTTATCGTCTTATTTCAAGTAAATATTATCTAACTATCTTATTTTAAGAGTGAAAATACTCATTCCATTGGCAAATCATCTTATTTACCTGCTCAAATTAAGGCTAAATATACTTAATTTAAGCCATTTTTTACTTATTTCTGGATTGTTTTTGCAGTGTATACATTGCAAAAAATCTAAATCTTGATACAGTAAGTCATTTTTTCTTAAAATAAGTGCATTTGTTCTTGAATTGAGGAGATAAAAGAGACATCTTGCCAATGTAACAAGACAGTTTAGATTTAAAATAAGAAAACACAATTGCATTCTCTTATTTCAAGTGAATACTATCTAATTATCTTATTTTAAGAGTAAAAATACTGATTCCATTGGCAAACTATCTCATTTACCTTCTCAAATCAAGGGTAAATACACTTAATTTAAGAAATTTTTACTTATTTCTAGATCGCTTTTCCAGTGACAGTGAACAAAAAGGATAATCAAACATTGTTATTCGTTTTACAGAGAAACCAAAGAAAAACCACAAAAAGAAACTCATTACAAACCCATATCAACTAAAATAACTTCCCTCTTAATTATCTACAGTGAAAAAATGTATGTTTATGCACAAAAATTAATCAAATTGTCCGGTCCTAAAAATATTTGCATTTACTGAGCAGACCGAAAATGTCCTGAGAAAGTTGTTTGTCGATACTTATGAGCAGAGATTGGAAGTATTTGTACTTCGTTACTGTACTCAAGTAGATTTTTCTGATATTTTTACTTTACTTTACTACTTATTTTTATGGCGACTTTTTACTTCTACTCCTTACATTTTTACACAAATATCTGTACTTTCTACTCCTTACATTTTAAAAAATTGGCTCGTTACTTTAGTTTTGAATCATTTCAATGGAGTTACCGTTATTATTTTTCACGTCATCAATACCAAATTCAGTCTAATTGGATGGGAATCTACGTTGCATTTGACGCACCACTACAAGATGAATCGACAGATTCGGCGGTATTCATTGGCGGCAAATCATTGCAGCTTGGTGGCGGTGGCGTTAGCATAGTAGCATGGACGACGAGATGATTGAAAATGAACACAACGGAGATCTAGTCCTATTGGCAGACATCCATTTAAAATGTAGGCAACGGCATGAAAAAAGTGGTTTCTACTTTTACTTTTATACTTTAAGTACATTTACAAGCCTGTACTTTGTTACTTTTACTTGAGTAAAGAAGTTTAATCAGTACTTCCACTTTTACCAGAGTATTTTTTAACACAAGTATCTGTACTTTCACTCAAGTACGGAAAGTGAGTACTTTTGCCATCTCTGCTTATGAGTGTTTTCCTGTGATTTTCAAAAAGTCCTATGAACAGTTTCCAGCAATCCAGTGACTTATTTTCAAAAAAGTTTATAGTTCCTGCAAATGTGTCTTGCGAGAGAAAGGATTATATTGCTTAAGTTGTGCAGATGAAAAGAATGTTGTCTTTTTTTCTGTGTTCCAAAGGAAAGGAGAGGAATTATTTTGCAGGTTTTCAGTCCTTTATTCAGCTCCATTTGTCTTTTAGGTTATTAAAGCCTACACAGCATGATGGTGCCACCTTCGTGCTTCCCTATTTGTGTGTTCAGGGCGTTTGGTGTCTGAATCTAAGCAATGCACCTTATTCCACATGTTTGTTGCTTTCTTTCAATGGTGACTTTCTGGCCATATTTATGTTAAAGCTACAGTGTGTAATTTTCAGGGACATCTAACGTTCAGACTGCAGACCGCAGCAACATGAGCATCTCCCCCCCACCGCTTCTCCCCCCCAGCAGTACAGCGAGCGTTACGGGACAAAATGTCTTCCACGACGTCCGCATCACCTACCTTCTCAAGTGATGAGGTTTGTTTACATAGATAATTTTAATACTGCCATCTACTGTTCAGTACCGTCTCAGTTCATCTCTCTCAACTTGCCGTAGTTACTTCCGAGCATAATGGCCGATCTCGCAATCGCTAGTTTGTTGGCTCTGCGCTGCCGTAGCGCAAAGATGTCTGCCTCCATGGCTGCGAGACCCGCTCCTATGTAATTATAAATAACGACTTCTAAGGCAACGCAAATATTAAGGTTAAGAGGCTGAGCTCGTAGATGATGATAAATAACATAGTTATGTATAATATATTACATTTCTGACTGTATATCCCTGTAATTATTACACACTGTAGCTTTAAACATAAATAGCAGTTGCCTTTTCGATAAATTTTTGAGCTTTGAGAGATGTCAAAAGCTTGGGATTTTGTCAAAAACCTTAACTCTGCTTACGTTAAACTGTCTCTGGCCTGTCTGCTGTTTTCTTTAGTTTTCACAGTCTTAATTGTTCACTGATGTTCTCTAACAAACTTCTCCAGCTTGCACAGGGCAGCTGCTTCATACTTTATATTATAAACAGTTGGACCCTTATAAAATGTTGACTTCTAACATTAAACTGGAGGATTAGAAAATTTAGGAACAGGCTGAAACGCTACGTTTCCTATGTAAAAGGTGTCTAAATTTTTTAATTGATATTTTTACCAATATTGCACAGAAATGCATGAAACCAATTTGGCATTTTTGCCTCGAATTGTTTGACAAAAGGTCTAAAGTTTGCAATTTTCAGTCAGTGCAGCGTGTCGTCCACATGACCTCCTGCTTGATTGCTATTCCTGCCATCAGTTGGTCAGGATGGACTGTGTTAGTCCAACGGATCATATGTCGGCACTCAGGCCTGTTTATCTGAAGGACAAGTGCTGGAAGAAAAGACAATCTGTTCCACAGTTAATGACTCCTTGATTTCAGCGCCGCAGAGTTCACTCTCGTCTGCAATCTAGTCCCGGCAACAGCATTACACGCACGCTGTCGACATTGGGAAGATATGTGTAGAAAGCTGATTAACTGATAGTTCACTCTGGTAACACCCATGAGTCAGAGGTGAGTGTGAGTGAAAAGTAATACTGTAGGCTTCCCCTGTGTCGTGCCCTCTGCAGAGGTGCTGGCCTCCTGCAGATGTTGAAGTAGGAGCGCCGTCAGAGAGGAGAGGTGCAATTTGGGGTCGAAACTGTCTGTTTGAATCTCTGCTGTTTTTCCCCTCTGACTTTATGGAGTCAGATGGTTTGGATGGAATCAGAAAAGTGATCAGGCCCTATTCAAATCTAAGGTTTCCCATTATTCTATCTACCAATGTGATGCAAAGCAAGGCATGTTGAGAATGCAGCGGTGTAATGTGCCCTGCAGGCTTCATAAACCTAGATACCAACCACGATCGCAGCGTTCTGTGCTGCAGCCTACATGTGTACACATGTAACAGCACCCTTGGAACATAAATCATTGCAAGGCAAAATTCAGAATAGGACGCCGCTGAAAGCGTCTCACTTCTTTTTTTTATTTGTAATCAGAGATCTGACTGCCTAAAATAAAAGCAGGAGTAATTTTCCTTGTTAATGCTTGGTGCCTGTCAGCACCCAGTGCTGTCGGTTTGATTTGCAGCACAGCCTCTGGTTCCTGAAATGAAAACTAATTTGCACCTTTGCATGGGTGTCACTGAGGTATTTATTTGAGAGTGTGTACCTGTAATTAAAGCAGATGGCCAAACAGCCGCTGTTAAGACTGCTAACAAAGCTGGAATAACATGGTCCTAAGGCTTTGAATGTCAGCAGAACAGCAGTATTCAGTCTGACCATCCGGGGTCAGACTGAATACGGACTCACAGGACTGCAGACCACGGCTCCAAAGCTCTTCTTTACTGTGGAGAAGTCGCTTTAATTTCATTAATAAGCTGACACAGTATACCAATCAAGCAAGCAACCAATCTCATAGCTTCATTACTTTGCTATTCCATTGATGCTGCTTAACATTAATTAAAATTATTGAATTTTATTTATACATTTTACTTAATAGTCATATACACTCACCGGCCACTTTATTAGGTACCCCATGCTAGTAACGGGTTGGACCCCCTTTTGCCTTCAGAACTGCCTCAATTCTTGGTGGCATAGATTCAACAAGGTGCTGGAAGCATTCCTCAGGGAGTTTGGTCCATATTGACATGATGGCATCACACAGTTGCCGCAGATTTGTCGGCTGCACATCCATGATGCGAATCTCCCGTTCCACCACATCCCAAAGATGCTCTATTGGATTGAGATCTGGTGACTGTGGAGGCCATTTGAGTACAGTGAACTCATTGTCATGTTCAAGAAACCAGTCTGAGATGATTCCAGCTTTATGACATGGCGCATTATCCTGCTGAAAGTAGCCATCAGAAGTTGGGTACATTGTGGTCATAAAGGGATGGACATGGTCAGCAACAATACTCAGGTAGGCTGTGGCGTTGAAACGAGGCTCAATTGGTACCAAGGGGCCCAAAGAGTGCCAAGAAAATATTCCCCACACCATGACACCACCACCACCAGCCTGAACCATTGATACAAGGCAGGATGGATCCATGCTTTCATGTTTTAGACGTTAAATTCTGACTAGGGATGTGCCGATACCAGATTTCTTCAAACCAAGTACGATTACAAGTACTTCAACTTCAGTACTTGCCGATACCGAGTAATATTAAGTGCCATTAACTCCTCAGAATTTATTTAAAAAATTTTTATTTTCATTCGGCTCAAACAGAAATACTATTTTATTAGGTTACTTGTGTTGTAACTAATAGGGTTTGTTCCTCCCCTTGAAAAATTTGATTTGCATATTTTGCAAACAGCCTTACTTTTGTTGTCCTCGTTCACTTGGAAATATTTCCAAATAGCGAACATGGCTAACCGGCTAACTCTCTTTTTGTGTTCGCTCCCTCCTTCTCTATACTCTGACTGGTGGGTTCTTGACGTCACACTGCGGTCTTCTTCGCTGCCTCAAATGTATGCTAGTATCCGGCCCTGTAGTATCGGTACACATTTACGGATACAAGTACGAGTACAAACACGTGGTATCGGGCCAGATGCCGATACCAGTATCGGCATCGGTGCATCCCTAATTCTGACCCTACCATCCGAATGTCGCAGCAGAAATCGAGACTCATCAGACCAGGCAACGTTTTTCCAATCTTCTATTGTCCAATTTCGATGAGCTTGTGCAAATTGTAGCCTCAGTTTCCTGTTCTTAGCTGAAAGGAGTGGCACCCGGTGTGGTCTTCTGCTGCTGTAGCCCATCTGCCTCAAAGTTCAACGTACTGTGCGTTCAGAGATGCTCTTCTGCCCACCTTGGTTGTAACGGGTGGTTATTTGAGTCACTGTTGCCCTTCTATCAGCTCCAACCAGTCTGGCCATTCTCCTCTGACCTCTGGCATCAACAAGGCATTTCCGCCCACAGAACTGCCGCTCACTGGATGTTTTTTCTTTTTCGGACCATTCTCTGTAAACCCTAGAGATGGTTGTGCGTGAAAATCCCAGTAGATCAGCAGTTTCTGAAATACTCAGACCAGCCCTTCTGGCACCAACAATCATGCCACGTTCAAAGTCACTCAAATCACCTTTCTTCCCCATACTGATGCTTGGTTTGAACTGCAGGAGATTGTCTTGACCATGTCTACATGCCTAAATGCACTGAGTTGCCGCCATGTGATTGGCTGCTTAGAAATTAAGTGTTAACGAGCAGTTGGACAGGTGTACCTAATAAAGTGGCCGGTGAGTGTAATTCCTTGTCTAAGCATAAATATTTGTTTTATTTTCAGGTCAACGCCAAGGTTGGCTTTGACTTTATTTTTACAACCTTTCCTAAAAGACATTTTCAAAGATGTCGGGTCAGTGGAGTAAAAACCAATATAATCTTTTTGTTTTGCGACTATATTAGCCTAGCGTCACAGTTAATAGCTTATTTGCTTTTCTAACATCTATGCATAAAATCTATCCTGAGTAACAACGGTAGCAAAAGAAATGATCCTTGTACCAAAGTATGACAACCAGTGCTGTAGTTTTTGTGTATCACAGGCAGCATATTTATTCCTGCTTATGAGGACGACAAATAATATCTGTGTTTTAAAATATAGGGGCTACTTCTGACTTTTTTTATTCCATTGTGAACTTAGTGTTGCTGTGTTTGTCATTAAGCGCTGCCGCTGAAGGACTACAGGGTGGACATTAAGGCGATAATCTCCATGCACATGCCAGACTTCCCTTAAAAAGACTTGAAAATAAAGCTGTGACAGATCAGTGAATTGCAGGCTTGTTAAAAAATAACCCATTGAGATTCCTATAAGAGGCATTTTTCTCCACACCACCTCCGAATTCATGTTCCTTGTCTACAGGATTGTGAGATGTGTTTAACAGCACCACACTGAGATATGCACTAAATACCGGCTGAGCAACAAAAAAATCCCCATATCTGTCATTAAACGGATCATAGAGTATAATCATCGTTTTACAATTGGAACACACGCTGTAATATTGCATTCAGCAGTCCTGTGCAGTCACTATACTTTCTGACATGATACCACAGCACATAATGCAGCCTGTAATTATCTGTTTTCTGAAGGTGGAGTGGCTTGTGCACCTTTCAGAAATGCTTTTCTTTTCATTGGGAATCACCTACGCTCTGCCTCTCTGTCCTTTCACCAGGAAGTTAAGCAGGTTCACACCAGGAGGGGCTGTAAGAACAGTAGCCATCCAGCTGGGAAAACAAAAGCAATAAAGCACACCTTCACATGCTTTTCTGCACAAACTACATATTTCTTTCTTGTGTTGTCTGGCTGAAGATTTATAAGACTCCAATCAACCAGAAACACCATGATTAAACTGCTATAAAGGTGTCATATCAGCTCTAAATAACCAAAAAATTAAATCATACCTATCCTCAAGAAAACAATGTGTAAAAATTGACAGTATAAAATCATCGGTCTTGGATGTCTCTGTCGGTGTGCCGCAAGGATCAATACTAGGTCCCCTGTTATTCTCCCTGTACATAAATGATCTTCCCAAAACATGTAATAGTGTGAATTTTCAAATGTATGCAGATGACGCTGTAATTTATACTAATGCAAGAAGTGTTAAAGAGGCAGCTTCTATTCTGACCTCAGCCATGGAGCAAGTAAATGACGGGCTTTTTAAATCATGTTTGTTTCTCAATTTCAAAAAAACGGTCTGTTTGATGTTCTCAAAGCAATCAAAAGAAATAAAAAGCTCCGGAGTATTCTTGAGAGGAGAAGAATTACAACTTGTCACAGAATTCAAGTACCTTGGTGTGATACTTGATTCCACTTTGTCCTTTAAAAATCATATCAAAAAACTTGCCAATACTGTCAAATTTAACCTTAAAAATTTTAAACAAATCAGGTCTTTTTTAACACTTGGTGCTGCTAGAATTGTTCTCCACTCAATGATTTTATCTCACATTGAATACTGCATCACAAGTTGGTCTCTCACCACAGTTATCAATTTAAAATTAATTGAATCACTGTACAAAAAATCTCTATAAGTGTTTGACCAAAAACCTAATTCTTTCCATGTATGTAATATTTTAAACAAGTACAATCTTTTAAATTTTGAAAATTCTATAAATTTTTAGTATGTATGCTTCATTTATAAAGCTCTACATGGACTAGCCCCGCCTCCTATGTCTACTCTGTTCAAACACAAGACTTCAAGTGGCCTGAGAACCAGGGCCTCCTCCAGAGGAGACTGTGAGGTTCCTCACAGAAGAACAACTTTTGGTCAGAACACTCTCTCTGTGAGAGCCTCTAACATCTGGAACAGTCTTCCTCTACACATACGGGAGAGCCCTACACTGATCAGCTTCAAAGCCCAACTCAAACTACAGATGAAAACAAACCAGTCATGTGACCACTAAACTCTTAACATTTCCTTGTGATGCTTGTATTGTATGTTATGTTCTTTCTTATGCATTTGCCTGCCTAGGGACTACAGATGGAAACTAGCTTTGTAGCTATAATCCGGCATATTTACATTTGTTTTTATACTGATGTTCATTAATGTGCATTGTCCCTATTCAAATAAATAAACAAAAAAAAACAAAAAAAAAACGGGTTTGGTTTCATTTTACCCATATTCTGACTTAATTAATCCATTAATTAAACTTTATTTGTAAAGCGTTGCAGATATATGTAACACAAAATGCTGTGCAGAATTTAAAAACAGACAAAAACACTTGTAATTATCAGAAAAATAACAATTAACTTGGATAACACTCAACTACTGGGGACAAAAACAACTGAAAGAACTTTAAAAGTCAGGGAAATTCTGATCCATCAATAATAAATGATAGAAAACGGTCAGAATAGTGTAAAATTGGGGGAATGTACACTATAATAAAATAGATAGGATAAAATATTTGATGATTGAACTTAATTTGAAAGGCTTGATTTAATGTTTAAGGTTTGCTTTTAGAAACATTGTCACCTCCTAATTCATCGCAAAATATAAAAAAAACTTGGAAGAATAGTGCTGCGATTAGATGAGATCAAAATGAAACTTTTTGGCCCTCAAACAAAAATTCAGAACAAACAGGGAACAGGGAAATGAAAGCTATAGTAGTCCAAGGTGACGGGAGGATGGATGGAGCTAAATGTAAGAGAATCCTGGAAGGAAATCAGTTTTCTGCAGCAAAACTTTTGAAAAAACGCTGGAGGTTCACCTTATAGATGGACGCCGACTCAGTTCAGATCAAAGAAAAAACCTAAAGTTGTTAACAGACTGTCTCCATCTAATTAGACTGAGCTTTAGCTGTTTCTGGATGTAAAAGAGGTGATAAGGATCCCAAGAAAAATGCAGCTGTAATGAAAGTAGAATGTTTTGCACAAACTATAAACCAAGAGGGTTTATTTAATAGAAAACTATGCATCTTCTTCTTCTATCTCACAATTATAGAATAGAATTAAATTTTATTTTCATTGCACGGTTACAAGTAAAGAGCAATGACATTAACTCTGCATTTAACCCATCCCCTTGGGGAGCATAGGGCTGCCATTGTGCAGCGCCTGGGGAGCAGTGTGGGGTTAAGGGTCTTGCTCAGGGACCCAGAGTGGTCCATGGGAGTGAGACTTGAGCTCAGAACCTCTGGAACCCAAGCACAATGCTTTGCACAATACTTTGCTGCTCCTTAGTGAGTGACAAACGGCTCATATTTTGTAATTATACAATTTGAAACATTTACATTACATCAGGATCGATGCTGGGTTAAGGGTCTTGCTAAGGGATCCAGAGAGGCAGTCTGTGGGCTTGAACCAAGCACTTGCAGATATCCCAGAATGCGGTGTGTGTACTAACCACTGGGCGACCACTCCCTAGTTTAGTTAAGTTCATGAACTGATTGTATGTCCTTCTCTTTAAATATTTTCTACTAGATAAATTATCATGAAGTCCCTCTTATGGCTTGTTAGTCTCCCATAAGCCCTTGAGAATCAGGAATTGGGAATCTAAGACAGATCGGCATTCTTCTGGATTTCTATTTTCTGAAATTTCATGGTAGCCATTCTTTTCCAGTCTCTTATTGTTAAATCTTGATCTCTGCCAGTCCTTGGGAGCTACTGCACTGCAAAAACAGTCTAGAAATAAGTAAAGATTTATTAAATTAAGTGTATTTACCCTTAATTTGAGTAAGTAAGAGGATTTGCCAATGGAATGAGTATTTTTACTCTTAAAATAAGATAATTAGATAAAATTCACTTGAAATAAGAAAATGCAATTGTTTTTTCTTATTTTAAATGTAAATTGTCTTGTTCTATTGGCAAAGTGTCCCACTTACCTCCTCAATTCAAGAAGAAATGCACCGATTTTAAGAAAAATTGACGTATTAAGATTGACATTTTTTGCAGTGTGCCCAAAGAACAAGCCACTACACTGCAAAAGATGAAAACAAGTGCATTTCTTCTTGAATTAAGCAGGTAAGTAAGACTCTTTGCCAATAGAAATAATTTAAAATAACAAAAAAAGGCTACAGTCTCTTATTTCAAGTGCATAATATCTAATTTATCTTATTTTAAGGGTAAAAATGGTCATTCTATTGGCAGATCATCCTATTTTCCTACTGAAATTTAAGGTAAATACACTTGCTTAAAGAAATTTTTACTCATTATCAGAACGTTTTTGCAGTGTAGAAAAAAAAAAAAAGAAAAAAGAAATGGCTTTGCAACTATTTACAGAATGACTGGTGCTTTCAGACTGGTTGTATTTATTGCATTTCTTTATGCTACAGCTCAGGTTGAATCAGGCCTGATAACATTAGAAAGAAGAAACTAGTTACTTCATGACTTAACAAGCGGGACATTTCTATTTTTTAGATTGGGTTAGGAAGATATTTTTGCTTTGCAAATATAACCATCGAAAAGTATCATTTATCATTATAATATTATTGACACGACATCCAATAATCTTGTAGGGAGCAAACACTTTCCTGCAGAACAGCCACTGCTTCCTGCTGTCTGGGTTTCCTCATTGGTACGTAAAGCAAACACAGGGAGGGAGGAGGAGTTTAGGAGCACGAGGAGAGAAATAGAGGGTAAAAAACATTAATTATTAGCCCCAGTGGGATCTCTTATATTCTGTCTGGCCTGGACAACACCAATTAATACAGCAATTATTATCCTGGCCCGTAGCACAGGGTTGACTAAGCTGGCTTGTCTTCTGACGATTATGGTGCAGGGTGGGGGTGGAGGAGGGGGGTGTGAGCAGCTGAAGAGAGGCTTGCTGGAGTGAGATTATTCATCTCACACTAAACCCTGGCTTTTATGATGCACGGGTGATGGGAGAGATAGAGCCAAAGAGTAATTTAGTCTGCAAATTTCGACTCAGCATTACAGCAGCAACACAATCTCCCTGCAGATTAATTTCTGTTGGGTGTCATCTTTAAGGGTGTAGGGCAGCATCGCGCTGATAAAGCATGAACTGGGCAGCCGTACTTCAGCAACAAGCTGAACTCTTCGCATGAGACCCTCTCAATCCTGTGTGACAGGTGCACAGAGGAGGGTGCTACTTCTCCTCTCCTGCCCCTGAGGTCTTATTCCAGGCTCTGACCCAGGCCTGCAGCACATTCATTCCCCAAACACTGCCTCTTTCCCCCTCCCCTCTCCAGACTCGGATAATTCGCCAGCGCATGCAGATGTAAGCAATAGCTCCACCTAGTTTTTGCTCATGCTTCTCTTTTTTAAGGCAGCTAAATGAGGCTTGGATGGGAGAGAATCCACTGTTACAAATAAAATACCGTTCCCCTATTATCCTCCTACTCCAGTCAAATTATCCACTGTGCTCCATTCTTCCTCGTCATCTCCTTGGACAGGAGAGCTCGCTGTCTCTCTTGTTCTATTTTCTGCACCTCCCTGTACCCCGTCGCAGCTCCCCTGCAGTGACAGCCCCTTGCAGGAGCATCTTAAGCACACATGCCCCCTTCTCCCAGCAGCCAGTGTAAAATCTGTGCTGACAGCCAGTGAAAACAACACGGATGCTTGCATGTTATCTTGACACGGCCATGTTAAGCTCCGCTCTGGTGATGCTAAATGGTCGTCATAAACCTTTTAGGATCTGCGCGGCCTAGTGTGGACTTTTGTAAAGAAATAAAAAAAGAGGCATTATGCTGTGTAATATGTTTATGTTCAAAGTGGACTCAGCTTTCACAGAGCTGCAAGAGTCAGGCATGTTATCAGGACAACGGAAACCGGCAAGGTGTTCGGATAGATGCACAATGCTTCACATTTTTCATGTTACAGCACATTCTTCAGTGATCTTTACACCTAAAACATACCGTTGACATCCCGCTTTGTGCTCTCTAGTTTATTTTTTGCTTTTCTGTGTCATCAATCGGCAAAACAATTACGGTCCACAGGATCTTGTCTAACAAGCCCTCGCAGTACTAAGAATGATTTGATGGCGGGTATTACATGAGGAACCCATCTCTGGATTAGTGACGAACACAATAAAGGCTGAAATAAGTGGAGGAATATGTAACATCCCTTTCATGGAAGATGCTTAGGTGACTGCTGCCACGAGAGGATTTGTCAGCATAACACAGGATCTCAAACAATAATGTGCGCGCGATAGGACACCACGGAGCACATTCACAGCCCAATTCGCCGGGTGTTGTGTAAATGGATTTCATCTGCCATGATTCCAAGCGAGGGGGCCAGAAAAGGATGCCGCTCTGGTTTCATCATCATTTAGTTGAATGCATTGAACCGTCCACACTTTCATCTTAAAAACAGCGCTGGGAGATGCTGACGAATTTCATAGTAACCCCAGTAAAGATTTAGAGAGAAATCCTTAATATAAATCAGTTTTTCTTATTGCCAGGGGGGGATTTACCATTACAGGTAGTTGCCTAGGACCCCAAGTTCCTGGGGGGCCCATAAAACTCTGTTTACATGTTTACATTGGTGCACATTAATTTTGTTTTTGATAAAAATACTTTCGCTAAAATGCCATCAGAACGCTTATAATATGAAGTGTGTCTCTGCCCCCCCTTCAGCGTCCACCATATTGGATCAGTCCATTTGCTGCACAGGTTCAGAAAGCTCCAAACAGACAGCAGCAAACCATTTGAAAACGATGTAAAGAGCAGTGTTGCCAACTTAGCGCTTTAGTTGCTATATTTAGCCACTTTTCAGACCCCTCTAGCACTTTGATTTCTAAAAAGCTCCTAGCGCCAAATCTAGCAACTTTTTTCTGCTTTCTGGAGACTTTGGAGACAACATCTAAAAGCAGCGAACTCTGCTCTCCAGAGCAAGTAGATTGGTAACCCCGCCTCCTGCTCTCCTCTATCTTGTCTGCTGTCATGATTCATGCAGATATTATTTCATCCAAATGAAAAATGGAGAACAGATAAGCAGATCATGGCTTGTCTACAGTGAAAAGAAGGACTGGGTTATTTACTTTGGCCTTTTTGGAAACACAGGAAGGAGCAATCAGCTAAGTGAGCTTAGTGCTTGGAAAAAATCTTTCATTCCTTTAGAGACAGCATGAAAAGTCAGCTGAGTACAAAACATAGAGAGGAAAACAAGAAGAAAAGGGACAAGAAGAGAGGGACACAACCTAGAACAGATAATGGATGTCTATTCTATTAACATTTCTCTATCTGGAGAATGGGTCTGTTTTATGTTTTGTCGTCTCAATTCAGAGGGCCCCCTGCCTGTCTTTGCCTAGGGCCCCAAACTTCCTAAATCCGCCCCTGCTTATTGCAGGAGTGTCATCTCATAATGTTTAAAAGTCCAACTAACAATTTGAATAAAACACAAATAAGGTGGGATTATTTAATTTACTTTAACATTTCTCAACAATGAAAGTCGACATAAACTGAACATTTCATTATATTATATATATATTATTTGTTGAAAAGGTTCTACAACTGTGCATAACTTTGGTTAAATAATGCTAATGGAAAAGCAGAAATTAAAGTGAGTCATATTTTCAGACATGTTGACATTTCTAGATGTTCTCATGGAAAAATTTTTTATTAAAAAGGTTATTGAGGAAAAAAAATGCTTCTCTAAACCATTAAAATGTTTTAAAATGGTCTTTTAACCTTTTAACCTTCCCCTAAAATCTCTAAAAAAAAATGTAACTTCATAAAATTATATTTTTAGATGCTGTTAGTGAACCAGTTGGAGCAAAATAAAGGGCCTGATCTCTTTGTAAAAGTAATAATCCAAAACTTTAACCTGATCTTTTAAAGCTATTATAACTTCTACAGGTTTGTAGTAATTGAAGCTGGAATGTAAATGCACACAATTACCTTAAGAGTATAAAACTCTGAAATACTACGAATGATGCCTTAGATATAAGGTTTATGCATCAAGTTCAAATTTCATAATAATAACACAAAATATGCCATTTTCACAAATAATACCTAAAATATTTTGTACAATTCCCATATTTTTTAAAGAGGTTTAAACTGAAAGAAGAGAACCTGGACATTTAAGTAGGCTGACAGAAATCAGGGTTTAGAGAGAAGGGAAGACAAAGCTCAGAGGAAAAGGACTCTGGGATCAGCAGCGGCTGCGTAGAGGAGTAAGGCGTCCATACATAGGTTGTGGACCCTACTAATGCATTCTATCTTGTAGTCACCCCCCCAAACAGGTTCAGAAAGCTAAAGAGGTCAAATGTTATACATCAGATTTTAGTTCCATTGAAAAAGCTGAAAGAAGTCAGATCCTTAAAGCTAGAAAGATTAAAAAACAAGCAACATTCAAACGTGAACCAAAATCAAAGGAATGAATCTTGTCGCGCCTTATGATATTAGGTTAACTAGCCTTCAGTATCCAATATGGTGTCCTGTTAAAGGGGATTTTTTCCTCTCCACTGTCGCTACAAGCATGCTTAGTGTGAGGGATTGTATTTGAGTCAATGAGTCGATGCAATCAACTGGTTTTCCTTAGATAGAAAACTTTTAATCAATTTGACTGTATGATCTGATTAAATTGTAAAGTGCCTTCAGATGACATGTGTTGTGAATTTGGTGCTATATAAATAGACTGAATTGAATTGAATATGCTGCATTGGCATATTTTTATTTACAAATGTAGTTGGCTTTCTACCAGAGTATCTAAAGTTCTGTATGTCACTTAAGTATCAACAGTCTCTGCTCACAGGCTCTTTTGTTCTGTCTCCTTGAACCCCAGTCGGCCTCGGCAGATGGCCGCTCACACTGAGCCTGGTTCTGCTGGAGGTTTCTTCCTGTTAAAAGGGAGTTTTTCCTCTCCACTGTCGCTACAAGCATGCTTAGTGTGGGGGATTGTATTTGAGTCAATGAGTCAATGCAATCAACTGGTTTTCCTTAGATAGAAAACTTTGTATCAATTTGATCTGGTTGAACTGTAAAGTGCCTTGAGATGACATGTGTTGTGAATTTGGCGCTATATAAATAAACTGAATTGAAATTGAAACTGAATTGTTATTATTATTTTTTTTAGCTTTTTTGCAGTATACGTCGAACTTCTATTTTTTAATGGCGATTATGAGTCGGTTCCGTGACACAGGGGTTTAAATTTCCGGCCGCATTTAATTTTTTCACCATCAGTATTTTTATTTTTTTTTACTCAGTAACGTGAGGGGGTTTTAAATGTAGCGAAGTAAAACTACTTAGGTTAAAATTTACTCGAGTAAAAGTAAAAATTACATATTTCAAAAACTACTCAGAAAATTACAAATTACTCATAAAACGTACTCAATTACAGTAACGTGAGTAAATGTAATTCATTACTTTCCACCCCTGGTTTAGACAGAAAGCTGCCTTTTCTGAGTGACAGACTTCCCACTTTTTCCCACTTTAAAGATTGACCAAGACAAAATGGAATCTGTGTGATCTCATACAGGAAGACAGGAAGTAATAGGTTACTAATAAATGTCTTTAGACCAACTAAAAGGTAAAGTTTGATTTCAAATCAACAGGGAGCTTTTAGAAAAAAAAAACAGATTTTTTTTTGTCTGGAATGTTCTTAAAATAACTGCTTCATTTATCTCGAGATTATGCTGCTGCAGTAAAAGATGAATTTACTTAAACTTTTTTATGTTTCTCTGCTAGTTGTGCATTATTTTCAATAATGCACATATTATCTCCAGCAGATCACAGCTTTTAAGCTTTTATCTGGTAGGTGCAGGATGCTCCTTTCCAGCAGCAGCGTCTTTTATTCAGACGGGTGTTGTGTTGGGTTTCAGTGGCGAGAACTGGCCGGGCCTCCAAAGGGAAGGTGCTGTCATTGTCACTGTGAGGTGTAGGATAACAGCTCTTGAGCAGGTTGTAATTAGAGTGGCAGAGGTGTAATGAGGGTGCAAGATTCCTGCTCCTAAAGCCGCTGCCAAACTGAACCAGAGTGCTAAAGGCAAGTCACCGACAGGCGTCCCAGCCAAAGCAGGGAAGTACCCCATCCACCTTCTCAAACTGCTGTATCAGATGCTGTTTTTGCATCAAAGTCTCTCAGATGTTCTGCAGGGATTCCTCAGAGAGGAGCAAGAATAATAATAATTGAGTTATTAAAGGATAATTCCGGTTTTTAACACTTTTAGCCCATTTTCTGTAGTGTCCAGGATGAAATCGAATGATCGACACCAAAATTTTGACAATTGGTCCTGTCTCTGATATTTGGCTCATGCAGAATCCCCCCTGGCTGCTTCAGAATGGCTTCCATAGTGCATGTCCGATAATGTCCTTAAAACAACCTTAAACGTTCTTTTTTTAAAATATGCTACTCACCGGGTCGTCAGCGCTGTTCAATGACGTTCCAAAAAAAGTTTCGTGAAGAAAAACCGTTCCTGTCTTGTTTTATTTAGCATTTTGTAAATCCCAGAACTATTTTTTCCGATACATCACAACTTCCGCTTCCCGTTCGAATCTGAAGCGTTGCACACTCCAGACCACTAGTTGGCGACGGTATCCTCTACCGTCAAACTCAAAGTCCAATATGTCCTCCTCAAGAATCCACCTTTCGTATTCCATTTATTAGAGTTTTTTAAAGTGTTTAACAGAGACGTTAGCACCTCGACGTCGGAGTACACAGAGGGAAGCGAAAAGACTACAACTGTGTAAACAGGCCCCATTTCCGTTTCCGGTGGCGGAGGGATATTGACTATTCCAACAGAACTCAATGGGATTTACAAAATGCTAAATAAAACACTACAGGAACGTTTTTTCTTTACGAAACTTTTTTTGGAACGTCATTGAACAGCGCTGACGACCCGGTGAGTAGCATATTTTAAAAAAAGAACGTTTAAGGTTGTTTTAAGGACATTATCGGACATGCACTATGGAAGCCATTCTGAAGCAGCCAGGGGGTGATTCTGCATGAGCCAAAAAGCAGAGACAGGACCAATTGTCAAAATTTTGGTGTCGATCATTCGATTTCATCCTGGACACTACAGAAAATGGGCTAAAAGTGTTAAAAACCGGAATTCTCCTTTAAGTGATTCTCCAGTGGGGAACGGGAGCGCTCAAAATCTTCGTAAGACGTGAAAGAATTTTGGTTTACTGATTGACTCCCAGGTGAAAGTGTTGTCTCTTCCTGGCGGTTGTTTGAAAACACAACATTTTCTCGCTGCCTCATTTTTAGGTGGTCACAGTTTAACCAACATTTGCAGCACACTTCCCAACAAGCACACACACAGAATAAAAATGGGCAAAATGAAAACTTCTGTCAGACTCAGATTGAAATTTATATCAGTTTGTCAGGCGAAAGCCAAAAAATGATCTTACTGCACATTATTTTGATAAGTTTGGTGCCAGAGATAGAGAAGAAATGGAGGAAAGAGGGAGGAAAGCAACCCAGACTCCACACACCAGATAAGTGCAGAAGCCAAGATTCCTCTCGTCGCTTCATCAGTGAGAGCTCATCCTGACCCTTTAAAGAAAAGAAAAAAACTTTTCGTTGAGACACTTCTTTGCATAATATTTCTCCCACTGCATTTAAAATATGCAAAATTTCCACAGATCAGTTAAAATACCTAAAAAAATTATGTAGATTAGGTCTGAGCTGTTGCACCATATCTACTGTAAATTATTAGACTTTAAACCATCACCGTTTTGCAAAAAAATAAAAACAGGTCCTTTTCTTCCCTTATTTCCATTTTTAATGAGAAGGAAGTCCTCATTTGCGTTTGCATCCACAACCTTAGCCCTGTCTCTCTCTGTCAGTCGGATGTGACTCATTAAATCTCTGTTATTGAACATTAACCACAATGAAAGCAGCACTTTCCACCCGGGTGGGCAGCAGAGGCAGCTCCTAAATATCTCCTCCTCTTAAGACAAGCCTGAGACACGCAGTCCTGATCTGAGATTTTCTTCCTCTTTCATCAGGATGAGTGAAAAGTTGGTAACGCTTTCTTTCATAGTACATCAATAATCGTGTAATAACATGTTAATAACATAGTAAGTTACACTATATATATATAACATATAATTACAAAACATTTGGACAATATGGAAGGTGACTAAACTCTGGGCATAAGGCTGGATATGCTACATGTCTTAGATGTCACTGGATCACCCTGAGTACATTTAAATCAATCAGTTGGTTCATTACAAGACAGGTTCTTCAGCCATGTTTAGAAGTTACTGTAGGTTATTAGAATAAGCTAACACAAATAGAACCTGCAGGATCCAGTCCTTGAGAACTTAAAGGAATAGTACACCCAAAACATGATTAGCCTTCATTTTCTACTCACCCCCATGCTGAACAACACTCTGGAGTACTTTTTTGATATCTCAAATGCATCTGGAGATCTGGGAGGCTTCTTGCTGTCTGCTGACATTCAAATAATGGAGGTCTATGGCGCCCGAGGCAGAAAGGTCCATAAAAGTCCACAAAAAACGTGTCAATGTTCCTCAATACTGCTCGTCCAATGTATTCCAAGTGTCCTGAGTGGGTAGCATCCAGAATTTACTCGAAACGAAGTAATTTAGAATGTTTTTAGAGCATAAACAGTAGTGTACAGGATTCCTGAAAGCGCGTTCACGACGCTACGGAAACCGCGGCAGACCAAACCAGACGAAAGTGCGCATTCAGCGTCTGCTCTGCCGATAATGCAAGCGTAGAAGAAGAAATGTGCTGTTTACCTGTGCAAAGAAAGAAACAACGAAAGAAAAATGTCTGAGGACTTCAGTGTTGAGGAAGAGCATGAGTTCTTTGCTGAGCTGAATGCGCACTTTCGTCTGGTTTGGTCTGCCGCGGTTTCCGTAGCGTCGTGAACGCGCTTTCAGGAAACCCTATACACTACTGTTTATGCTCTAAAAACATTCTAAATGACTTCGTTTTGAGTAAATTATGGACGCTATCTACTCAGGACACTTGGAATACATTGGACGAGCAGTATGGAGGAATATTGACACGTTTTTTTGTGGACTTTTATGGACCTTTCTGCCTCGGGCGCCATAGACCTCCATTATTTGAATGTCAGCAGACAGCAAGAAGCCTCCCAGATCTCCAGATGCATTTGAGATATCAAAAAAGTACTCCAGAGTGTTGTTCAGCATGGGGGTGAGTAGAAAATGAAGGCTAATCATGTTTTGGGTGTACTATTCCTTTAAGTCAGACATCCTAGTACTTTGCATAAAAGCCAGGTCTGGCTACATTTATTTAAACATCTGAACCCTTTATGGACTCCAGAGAATGCACAAGGAATTCAAACTTACAAAAATGTGCATAACATTTCATAATATGATCCTTAGAAGAGTTGCCTGCAAACTGGAGGAGTCTGACATGCAGGGATTCTGTGAAGGATGAACATTTTCCTGTAGTGCTGAGGGGCAAGTGAGAGCAGAACCCCCCTGCAGACGCTTTAAACTCTATAATTTAGGCCATCATCGAAGCTAGTCCGTGTAAGTCTGACTTCTGAGGGGCTTCCAAAATACCACGACGGGGCGTTTCATTTCCCCGCCACGAGAATGTCAACACAAATGAAAGAATGTCTGAGGAAAATGTCGAGAGGATTAATCAACACCTGTACACCTCGGATGTGCTTTCGCACAAGTGGCTCTAGACAAAGAGATGGTGCAAGCTAAGCAAAGAGACAGACAGGGGTTGAGAAGTGTTTGCTCACCTAATATTGGGAGCATTATGACTCCTAATTTGCATTCTTTGGTGGCATATAAAAACAAAGCAAGTCGATGACATGTCATTTTATTTATTCATACGTTTTCTACAGTTATAGCCCGAAAAAAAAAAGAATAAAGGTACCTTTTGTAAAGAAAGCTCCTAGGAAATCAATTCACTTTTATTGGTCTAATAAAGTCTTTTAATCTTTAAAGCGATCATTTTAATTACCAGCTATGCTAAAATGATCATAGTTAACATAAAGGCTTGAAAACATCCATCTGAATGTGATTACCCAAATATGGTTTGTCACGTTATAACTTGAGCTTTTTGTATTAATTGATTTTTCCACATTGTTCAAAAACAATTTTTATGGGCTTCTGTATTTTTTATCCACCCATGTCATAAAAGATAGTTTGTTTTATTTAGCTATCCAAGTCCTTGTCATTCCCATAAATATATATATATATATATATATATATATATATATATATATATATATATATATATATATATATATATATATATACATAAATACATACATGTATATATAGATATGGAAATAGAAAAAACAAATAGGCTACAAACATGTAATGTTTGCTGATATTCTTCTTTGCCAAAAACCTGATGTGTTTTACTGAGTAAACCATTAAAGAACAATCTTACCTAAACAAGCAGGAAACCAGCACCTACAGCACTTGGAGATCCTACAGGAACCAAAAAATACAGGTTAAAACTATGAGGAGATGATTAGAGGAGGAAATGTATTAAAAGTTATGACAATTTTTATCTCTGAAGTACCAAAGACAAAGAAAGTTTGTATAATTGTTGTCAAAACTGATATGGACAGAGGAAACAGCTGTTCAGTCAAGTCAGGTAAAATTGTTTTAGTAACCATCTGTTATGGTTCTCACCTTTTGGAATTTGACTTTTCAGTTACCTAAGTAATTCTGTTTTGTTGATGGTATATTTTTTCATTTCGTGTTATATTTAAGCAGTCTTGAGTGACTCTCTGTTGCCCCCTTGTGCCTGTCCCCTTTCCACCTTAGCTCCCTTCTAGTCACTTCCATCCACACCTGCTCCATATCATCTAATTATCCCAATCTTTGTTCTGTCTCCCATATATACTCTCCCTGTGCAGTTCTTCAGTGCTGGATCCCCATGTGTGTTTTCCCCTGACGTTTCCTGGTTTTTTGGCTTCATTCTTGGATTTTTTTTTTCTGTTACCCTTTTCAATTCAATTCAATTCCCTTTGTTTTTATAACGCCAATTCACAACACATGTCATCTCAAGGCACAGTTCACCAGATCATACTGTCCTTTGACTACATTAAACCTACAAGAACTCATCTCTGCCTCCTTCATCTCTGCATTTATGTCCTCATCCCCCATGTTGACATCACCTCCTGTTTAGATCTTTAGCTCTTTTCCAGAAAAAATAAAAATCAAATGAGAAGCAACTTTTTTCTTCAAAAAGGCATAAAAATGATGGATTAAAGTAGCACGGCTTTGATCCATGTTCTCCTTGTTCCAGTGCTGTGAGATCATTTTTAGAACCTATTTACATTTTTTAAAAAGAGGACAGCAAAACTTTGACATCAATGACCAGATTACCTCATAAACACGACAACTTTTTTCCATTTTCTGCAAGGAAATCATTCCGTTTTAGCTGAATATCCAGTAATGGGGACGGCCTTCCTCAAGATTCTTGGTCAGAATTGTGAGAGGGCTGTAAGAATATTTCCATAATCCACTATATTTCCAACTCCAAAAGCCAAACGAAGTGTTTAAAATTAGCTGTTTAAATAAATCTCCATGAAAACCATAGAAAAGCATCAGTTTGGTTCAATCTTGCCCGTGTTGGAGCTCACACACCCCAGAATGATAAGCATCACATCTGTGCTTATTAGAGCTTACACCTATTACTTTTGCACTCATTATAACAAACACCATTTACTTCATTAGAGCGGTGCATGCTCTTTGTGACCTGACACGAACTAATATGCAGCTGTGTTGTCTGTGCCGATATGCGCTGAGCAGACGATGTTATGAGGTGATAATGACCAAGCCGGCGTAATTGCTCTGCCTGGAGGAGACCCGTAATCACAGCAATGTGATTATGTAATAGACCTTGCTGATATGGAACAGGTGAACCAAGAGAGAGTTGATTCATTTGGAGCATCTTCAGCAGGGACTCTGTTTCAATCAAAATCAAGATTAGCAAATGCTATTAAATGACTCAGGGGACCCATCACAGTCTGCTGTTTATTATATGATAATAATACATTACAATACCATGCACAGCTCTGGTTAAAGGTTAATATCTACCCATCATGGCTATGAATGGTGTACTAAAGTAGAGCTTTCAATTTCTCTCAATCCTGCCTCATTTACAGGTAAGAAGAAGGAGTGTCTGTGGAGGGGGCGGGACGTCTGGAGCCGAGGTATTGCATTGCACTCATTGCACTGATTTTCTGCAGTATTTTTTAATGCACCTTTTCTACTTCTGTTATTTGCTGTTGTTTCTAAAAAAAAATGCATAACGATATTACAGCTTTTCATTGATGTATTTCAAACTTGGAACTTTGTTTAGCCTGTAAGGTCTAAAGACTTTTTTTTTTTTTAAATTAATCGAATTGAATCGTGGTGTATTCTTGAGTATCGAAAATAATCAAATCGTTGGGTCAGGAAATCGATACTGAATCGAATCGCCATGATTGGTGTGATTTACACTCCTACATAGCACAGACCATGCTTAAAACTGGCCATAAATCAAAATATCTGCTCACTGCGACACACTACTGCGGGGATTATAAGCAGCCCTTTAGTCCTTGGCGCGGCCTACCCTGGGTTCAAGTCTGATTTGTGGTCCTTTGCCTCATGTTTCTCCCCCTCTCTCAACCCTGTGATCCTACTGTCTCAACAAAAAACAAAAACAAAACAAAACAAGCAGTGGTGAGCTATGTTAAATCTGTCCTAAAGTGACTTTCTTACATGAGATGAAATGTAAAACGAGTCTCAGAAAATTCTAAGTCAAATGTTTAAGCATCAAGCCTGTAGAATCAGAAGTCTTTTATTTTGGTGACTTAAAATCGACTTGATTTTCAGACCTCGACTCGAGCTGCCATCTCTGCCCTCGGAGAAACTAAACCTGTCTGTTCTTCAACTGATCCAAAAACTGGAAGATCCACCATTCCCCAGCAAGGTGCAGCACACTGTCACTGCCCACCTCTTCATTGCTTGCACCTGCTAAAACATTTGAGGCATTTGAGCAGCAGTGCAACACATTTGCTTTTCATTTAACCTGCCTTTGGAGACCTTTGAAGTACATAATAGCAGAGCAGCACAGGTCCCCCCTCCCACTCCCCTCCAATCATTTACCTAGCACAGTCGCATTCTCTGCAGCTAACCCATCAAGCGGAAAACGAGTTTGGCCCAGTATTCCTCCCTGCCTCCCTCCGCTCTCCCTCCCTGCTCTGCGTGTGTCACTCCTCTTCCCTTCCCATTGTGAACACCTCTCGCACTCACTCATTGACTCTGCTGTTCATGAATGAGCGAACGCTGGTGTCAACCATTGGCCTAATTTTGGCGTGAAAGGTTTCAAGAGACGCTGCGGCTGACAGCCCTTTGATACAAACATGGCTAATTATCTCTTGCTTCCAATCATGAGAAAATGTACTGGCATAGAAAAACCTCGTCTTTGTAATATGGGCGAGATAACGAGACAAGGAACACGAGCAAGATCTGGAAGAAAAATTTAGTTGGGATCGGAGCCAAAATTGTCTTAATGTTTAATCATCTTCAGTGATAATAGCATATGGTTTAATGTTGCCTGTAAATGTCCTCATTAGACAGATGGGGCTCTGTGAGTATGATGCTGGATGTGTCCAAGGGAGGGTGTAGAGGCAATTACAGTAATTCTGTCACCAGTCTAATGTGATTATTGTGTATTAGATTAAATCTTTTGGCCTTTTTGTGTGTTTCTTATCTGTATTTATGGAGATGGAAATGTTGAATGTTAGAATTAATAATGAGAAGCTATAAAGTGAATGACTGCATGTGTAAAGTTCCCTGTTTAAGAGTTAAATTTGGAGATAAAATGAGCTTAAAGCTCATCTGTAGTGGTAACATTATAATATAAATGAAGTCCATGGTTCTCAAACTGTTGCGCCAGGACCATTGGTGGTATGTGGGATGCCTTTGACCGTGCACAGATTAGATTTTTCTCATAGAAAAATACACCAAAGTATCTTTCACATATTCAAATATAAATTAAACTCCCTAAAAATGTTAAATACTTTTAATCTGACTTATTCAATGAATTAAACTCATATATTAAAAAGATTGATCAAAGATGCAGTGAAATACTTTCAAGCATTTAACTCCTGTTGTTTAAAAAGGTAGATATTATAAGATTTATATTATTGTTTAAAAAGATATATATTACACAAAATTCAGCTTTTAAAGAAACATTAAAATATTGTTAAAAAATGCAAGTACACAAAAAACTACGATTATCAATTAAAATAACCTGTAAAGGTTCCATGAATCTCTAAATGGTGTCTATTTCTGGGACGAGATGAGACTATTGCAGGATATATGTCCATAGGACAGCACTGACACCCTTAACCTGACTCCACCTTCCGTTGAAGTAATTTTGGGAAGGGGCGAAAACACTGGTTAGCTGATTGGCCTATGTTGGTGATAGACGGGCCAAATAAACTATTATTTTAAAAATCAGATCAACAAAGCATATGACGTACTACAGTAACAGAGCGACGACGAAAAGGAGCCAATTGATAGATCAAACTCTTGCCGAAACCAGTCGGGAGAAGAGCAAAAACATCTTTTCCTCTGAGAAAAGCCTCCAGAGCAGTGTTTTGCTCTTCTTTCAGTGAACAAATACTCTGTAATTCCGATAAAACTTGCTCGATAGCCACGCTAACGCTAGTTTCATCGGCTGAAGCCGCCATGTTCTTTAGACTGAACTGTCGCGCTTCTCGTTGCGTCACACCTCAACCCACCTCAAAGCCAACGCTGATTGGACATTCGTTAAAATTCTTGTTTTTTGATTAAAACTTTTTATGCTTTAATTAGGTTTTTCAGACTTTTAGGAATTTTTATATATTTTACAAAACTGCAATGGAAACATTTTTCTAGCTTTTGAGCTTTTCTGCTAAAGCCAAGGAATCTGCAACTGGCCCTTACTGCCTTATAAAAAGACAATGAAGAAGACGGGAAGTAGTTGGAGGATGATGGCCCCCACTAGTAGCCTCGTCAGACCATCCTTTCAAGATTTCACTCGCTAATCAGTCTGGAGACTCTCCGTTAAAGAAAATTTGGAGCCGTTCACCAAACGAACGTCCAATCAGCGTTGGCTTTGAGGCAGGTTGAGGTGTGACGCAACGAGAAGCGCGACAGTTCAGTCTAAAGAGCATGGCGGCTTTAGCCGATGAAACTAGCGTTAGCGACGCTATCGAGCAAGTTTTTTCTTCACTGAAAGAAGAGCCAAACACTGCTCTGGAGGCTTTTCTCAGAGGAAAAGATGTTTTTGCTCTTCTCCCGACCGGTTTCGGCAAGACTAGCCTGGCTTGTGGTTGTGTTTTCGTCGTCGCTCTGTTAGTACGTCATATGCTTCGTTGATCTGATTGGTTTATTTGGCCCGTCTATCACCCACATATATGCGGAGCAAATCCATCTGGCGGAGTCAGGTTACCCCACATATGTTTACATTCACTGCTGCCATGTTGTTTTCAGAGTTATCTTGTAAACAAACCTGTTCCCATATAAATTTAATTGTATTTGTTATTAAATGGAAATACCCCAAATGCCAAACTAATAATAACTAATAATTGTTATAATCAAAGATTACAGTCAGTATTTTCTAGGGCTGAATTGCTTTGATATCAGCTAAAAATTCCCAATTATACAGAAGCAGATTCTAGACATTATTTCAAAAACATGTCTAAAGTCTGGATCTGTTGCAAAAACATCTTCTATGAATCCTTTTTAAACACTTTTCTTAGCCTCCTGTTAATGCCTTTACTAAGTGCATTTTAAAATCACTCATAAAACAAAGTCCAGCAACAGTGAGGATATTTCTGTCCATGATTTGATTAGATGAAGCTAATTATTTAGAAATGTTAGAATAAACAGCTGCAGGTTAAGGCAACTAATTAAGAAAGGTGTTCCTATTTTTCCCACCATGTTTTTTTTAAATCTCTTCTGTCTCATTTAATGTTTTACTTCAATTATTTAGATGTTTTAGCGCCTCGTTGTACATTAAAGAAGGTTCTGATATTTTTAGTTCTTCTTGTGTACAATAATTGTGAGGTGTGAAAATATTTAATCTTAGAGATTTGCTCATCACCTGTTGATTTAACTTCTGACCTTAAATCAGATTTGAGTGTTTTTTTTTGTTGCAGGGATCCTTTGTTTTATTTTTTGAGAGTGCATTTACATTTTTCAAAAACATGCGTTTTCCTTTATAGTGTTCATTAAACAATGACAGCTCAGTCTGGTGTTTTTTAGACTTAGAAAACATTTATTGATGTTGTGTACAAAACAAAATTTAATTTTGCACAGCTTTCAGACAGTAAATGAGCAGCAGCTTGGCAGTGGAATTAACATTTCCATTCATTTCACTGCTAAGCTGCTGCTCATATTATTATAAATGATAACAAACTGATAAAAGAAATCAATTTAGACATAAGCAGATGGGATATGTTACCGCTTTCACTGTTTGGTAGGGTAGAGACAGAGAGAATGAATGTTCTACCAAGGCTACTTTTCCTTTTTCAGTCTTTACCTATTAAGGTTCCACAGTCCACATTTAAGTTGCTTGAAAAGCGTCTGTTAAGATTTATCTGTCAAAATAGAACACCAAGAATAAGATTAAAAATATTAATGGCAAGTAAGGAGTAAGGAGGTTTGGGTTTAGGACACTTTAAAATATTTTACTGGGCAGCCCAACTCAGAGCAATGGTAGCTTGGGTAGCCAGAGATGAAGAGATTGGATGAGTGTCTATTGAAAGAAATTCTTTACGAGGAATACCATTAAATACTCTGTCAATTTTTTAGTCAGCAGTCACAAAAAAAAATCAAAATAAGCAACATATATATTAAGTACGGAGCCCCTAAAGGGACATGGAGGGAAAAATAACCTTTTGCGAGATCCTGCAAAACTTTTGCGAGATCCCGCAAAAAATAACCTTTTGCGAGATCCTGCAAAACTTTTGCGAGATCCCGCAAAAAATAACCTTTTGCGAGATCTTGCAAAACTATTGCGGGATCTCGCAAAAGTATTGTGAGATCCTGCAAAAGTATTGCAGGATCTCGCAAAACTATTGCGGGATCTTGCAAAAGTTTTTTTTTTGCGAGATCTAGCAAAAAAAAAACTTTTGCGAGATCCCGCAATAGTTTTGCGAGATCTCGTAAAAGTATTGCAGGATCTCGCAAAAAATAACCTTTTGCGAGATCTCGCAAAAGTATTGCGAGATCCTGCAAAAGTATTGCAGGATCTCGCAAGTTTTTTTTTTGCTAGATCTCGCAAAAAAAACTTTTGCGAGATCCCGCAATAGTTTTGCGAGATCTCGCAAAAGTTTTTTTTGCGAGATCTAGCAAAAAAAAAAAACTTTTGCGAGATCTCGCAAAACTATTGCAGGATCTCGCAAAAAATAACCTTTTGCGAGATCTCGCAAAAGTATTGCGAGATCCTGCAAAAGTATTGCAGGATCTCGCAAAAGTATTGCGAGATCTCGCAAAAAAAAACTTTTGCGAGATCCCGCAATAGTTTTGCGAGATCCCGCAATACTTTTGCGAGATCTCGCAAAAGTTATTTTCCCCCCCTCCATGTCCCTTAAGGGTCTCCGTAATTAAGCACACAGTTACATTGTGGAATATAGTCCAAAAGCACCTACTGTAAGGGAAAGGGTGGCTTTGTCACGGGCCATACCAGTGTTGGGAAATATAAAGTTTCTCCCATCTATAGTTGACATAGTCTATAGAATGTGTTCTGAAAGTTTGTTAAAATAGTGAATCAGCTATTTGAAGGAAATGTATTCAAAGCATTTTCAAAACTCCAGGATCAATTTACCCCAAACTGCAAATCAGACACTACATCACAAGACACATTATTAAGCAAAGCCCCGCTAATATTGAAATGCATTTCATACATTTACTACAACAACTCCTCACAACAAAACATCAAGTGTCTCTCATCTATAAAAAGCTAATGGCGGACACATCTGATAACACTCTACATATCAAAGGAGAATGGGAAATGGAGCTCAATGTCACCATAGAGGATAAGTGGGAGGATATATGCTCTGAATGTCATAGGGGGATCTGGAGCCAACTTTTAGGACCCCTTTAAGAGTCAGCGGTTTAATAACAAATGTAATAACAAGTGTTGGAGAGATTGTTGGCTGGTGGGGAACCATAACCATATATTCTGGGATTGTCCCAAAATACAGACATTCTGGAGAAACATTAAAGATGAATTGGAAAAAATTATGGGTATTAATTTACATTTGGACCCTGTGTTGTTCTTATTGGACAACATGGCAGAACAAAATTTGACCAAAGCCCAATGCTGTATTTTACGTATCCTTTTGATGACTATGAGGAAAATAATAACCATCCACTGGAGGCAGCCGGACCCTCCCGCAATATCTGAATGGATGCAGAAAATTTAAAATCTCCAAATGATGGAAAATATGACTGCCATTCTACAGTTGAAACTGCCTTTGTTTATAAGGAGATGGACTCTTGTTGCTTTATACATGGATAGAAAGTAAATAGATAATGGAACGATAAATATATAAATGTAATCTATAAATATTGTGTAATCCACGATTAAGGTGCCTTTTTTTGTAGTCCAGCTGATTGTATTTTAGTCTGTCTTTTATTCTTTGTTTATGGTTTTTTTTTGCTGTTTTTGTCATTGTTGTTGCACTGTGATGTTTGCCTTTAAGTTCTGTACTGGCAATAAAGTAAAAAAAAAAAGCTGCTGTTCATTTTTAATTATGAGCTTTCATAAAAAAAAAAATTGAAGACCATAAAACTGAAGAGCTAACAGATGTTATATTATCCTTTTTGAATGAATAACTTTAGTTCATGCAATCTGGAAGAAATACAAATTCACCACCTACAAATATTACGTATAATTTATTATTTATATCTAATTACATGTATAATTTAGTATTTATGAAGAAACGAAGCCCCGTCTTTTAATTGTCATTAACAGCAACAATCTTCCCAATTCATACTTTACATATGAGCACATACTACCCAGAGGTCCATTAAGTGAGTAAATAAATAGATTTCTATACATATAAACATACATATACCCGTTCACATGTGTCTACACAAATCTTCTGTGACTCACTTCCTCCTCTGTCAACCAGGACTAACTGACTCGTTAAAAGAGCTAATCTTCATTTTAAAAATAAATCCAAAGTAACAAGGCTAAGGTAAAAAAGAGAAAGGTGAAAAAGGGACATGAAGCTTAAAATGAAATAAATCACACCTGGATTTCTGCTAAGGCCTGGCAGAGAGCTTTTAATATTGCTCTCAAATTGCTCCATTTGTTCTCTGAAATATTTTAATCCCATCTGACCTCAAACTTCCCATGAACCAGGGCCCGAACAAAAGGCCGCCCACTGTCCTCGCAGTAAATCTGTTGTCTCCCTTCTGGGCCCTCAACAGGGGATCATAGATCAGCACTGCTCTGCAGCTTGCTTCAATTTACTCAATTAACTCGGCTAAAGCACTTGTAAGTTCTGCAGATGTTGGTTTATTATCAAGGCCTAAAATGTACAAGTGGGTTCAGGAACCAGGGGGCTGTGGGAGGGGATGTTGTGGCAAGGTTCATAACCGGGGAGGTAGAGGTGGAGGGGTACACTAAAATAAATCTAAAAAATCGCAAAAAAATAACACATTATGTTAACGCTAAAGGTTATCTCTGCAATGACTTCCACCCAAATAACTTTTTAGACTTTAAGATTTATCAGAAAATCTCTGATTTACTGAAATAAAACATGTTGCATAAATCTTCAGGATAAATTAAGGCAAAAGTGACTTGAGGTATGCAAAGCACACATTAAGGAGGATGCTAACGTTAACCAGGTGTGGTTACAGCCCCCATAAAACATCCTGCCAACACCCTCCATGCGCGCTCATATATTTTCCTCCTTGGCAAACTACATTTCAATTAAGAGCCACAACACAGGTAAACATTCATAGAGCTTTAAAATAAGGTTTTGACAAATTATCTTCTGCTGTCAGACTAATATCCTCGCTGCAGGTTTGGCCTTATTGAGCAGGGGGGTTATCTTTGTACAGCCTGTGAGTTACAGACCGAGGCAGAGAGGGGAACCGCTGCAGCGGTTTAATGAGGTACCGGCTGACGTTAATGTCCGCCGTACTTCTGGAACACAGGGAAAGTAGCTTCAGACACGCATTTCTTTCAGCCTCAGAAATCAGAACCTCATAGAGGCTAAACCCTGACGGCCGCGCAGATCACACTCAGTCTGGCCTCTCTTTCATCACCGGCAATAATCAGCTTGGCTAAGTCAGAAACAAAGGCAGCTTTGACAGCTTTGTGTCACTTTTTACTGGGCTTTAACAATAAATACTGTCATAAAGTCTGCAAATTCTACGTCGTGATCATCTGAACATTTATAACATCTTATTTTTGATGTGCATAAAACATCAGACAATTCATTGAACTTTGTTTTCCTTGAACTGGGTGAGAGGCTCTATAATATATTGTCATATCAAAGTGGCATGAACTCTTACTAGGAGTGTTGGCCTAGTGGATAGAGCAGTGCCCTTTTGCTATGAGAAGGTTGCAGGTACCCAGTTTGATCCCCACAGCCTGCACTCTGGGTTCCTGAGCAAAACGCTTAACCCCACACGGCTCCCCGGGCTCCTCACAATGGCAGTCCACTGCCCGTCAAGTAGATGGGTTAAATGCATGCAATACGTTTATAAAAGGTCAGAGAGTGGCAGACTTAGGGAGTGGCAGACCCATTAGAAACCATGGCTGTAGAAGAGATCGCCCCAGTAGATCAAAGTGTCCCCACCAAATAGGCACAAGATTTACCCCTGAGAGAGAGCAGAGGTGTCAAGTAACGAAGTACAAAGTACAAACTGTACGTAAGTATACAATTAAGTATCTATACTTTACTCCATTACTTATTTTTCTTCCTACCCCTGACTTCTACTCATTACATTTTCACAAAAAGTATCTGTACTTTCTATTCCTTACATTTTTAAAACAATCGTTACTCGTTACTCTTGGCTTCGGTTTAATGTTTATGAATATTTATTTCACGTCATGTGTGCCATCCAATGCAGATCATTGGCTCCATTCACATCTAGTGAAAACTACAGTAGTGTCATTGGATGAGTCACATAACACCAATACTTGGTTGGTTAGATATTCATCAAATTTGTGCTGACGCCAAAGAAAATCATCAGAAGCCACAGTCTCATTGCAATCTGCCTTTTTTTGACACCAAATTTTAAACACTGAATTTTTTTTACACATTGAATTCTTTACACTAAATTTTTATCTGGTAAAAATTCACCAGAGAAAGCTGCAAAAAAATCCAGCTGCAAAAATGTAGCTGCAAAAATTCAGCCACAAAAGTGTTGACCTTTTGGTGAACTCAAGCAAAAGCAATCTACACTCGATAAATTCGAGCAGCTGCTAGCCAATGAAATTAGCTCATTCGGTCACGTAACACAGCGCTGTTCCCGGCTGAATGAGGAATTTTTTCTTAGATAGAATTACAAAACATCAGTTAGCTACTAACAGACAGCTATTACAGATTTTCCTCTTATCAGACTGGGTGAAACAACTGAGCCGATCACAGCTAATACGGCGCAGTTGAGTTAAGAGAATTCAATGTCTAAAAAACGTCAATGTTTAAAATTTGTTTAAAAAATTCAGTGTTTAAAATTCGGTGTTAAAAAAAAGGAAGATTCCAATGAGACTGTTTTTCTTCCATATTCTTCAAACTGCTAACGTGAACTGTCTATGCCATGCTACAATGTTGGATTCAGAAAAAGAGGTTGAAATGTCTGAAAGGTCAGACACAGGCGAGAGAGTATCGGGAGACGGAGACCAACAAGACCTCCCTCATCCTTGGCCCTATCTCAAAGAACTTTTCCAAATAGTCGAAAAATTGGGCTTTAAAATTCATATAGTGGCATCTGGCTGCTTTCAAAAGGTAACTTTATACTTTTATACTTTAAGTAGTTTTTGGAGCACATACTTTATCACTTTTACTTGAGTAAAGAGGTGAAGTTGATACTTCAACTTTTACCAGAGTGTTTTTAAACTGCAGGTTCGATACTTCTACTTAAATGTGTGTACTTTTGACACTACTGCCGGAGAGTTCATTTTCAAATATTGTGGGATTAAATTCAGAAAGGACTCTTCCACCTATTTGCACCAGGTCCGGTTCACATATGTTTGGTGAGGTTTTAAGACCTATTTTGTAGCAATGGTGCAAGAGGTTTTGGTACCTCTGTTGGTTTATCAGCATATGGAAAGCTGTGTCCATATTGTTGTCCTCAGTTGAGCTCGTTTCACTCACAATTTAAAATTTAAAAAGGTTGCCCAGCTCTGCTTTTTTCACTGCAAAAAATCTAAATCTAGATAAGTCATTTTTTCTTAAAATAAGTGCACTTATTCTTGAATTGAGGAGGTAAAAGAGACATTTATTTCTAGATCGTTTTTGCAGTGTTTGCAGATGACGTTGGTGTCCCCTGCTCAGTCTCTTTCACATGCATTGGAGATATTGTATTGCCAGTCATGCATTTTACAAATCTAGCCTTTTATTATAAGAGGTAATATTTTTGAGTTGTTGTAAGAAAGCTTTAAAGTCATGTATGAGCATAGGAGACAGAAACTCTAAGGAAGAAGTTTTATAAAAATCTGTGTGGAGCAAAAGGAGCTGAGGTTGAGTTGGCAATTCCCCATTCAGTACACTGCAAAAACGATCTAGAAATAAAAAATTTACCCTTATTTTGGGCAGGTAAATGGGATAGTTGCCAATGGAATGAGTGTTTTTACTCTTAAAATAAGATAGTTAGATAAAATGCACCTGAAATAAGGCAACACAATTGTGTTTTCTTATTTTAAGTGTAAATTGTTTTGTTCCATTGGCAAAATGTCTATTTTTCCACCTTATTTTAATTACTTATCTAGATTTGGATTTTTTTTCCAGCACTGGAAAAACGATCTAGAAATAAGTAAAAATGTCTTAAATTCAGTGTATTTCCCCTTAATTTGAGTGGGTAAATGAGATAGTTTGCCAATGGAATGAGTATTTTTACTCTGATAAATAAGATAATTAGATAATATGCACTTGAAATTAAACAATGCTATTCTGTTTTCTTATTCTAAGTGTAAATTGCCTTGTTCCATTGGCAAGATGTCTCTTTTACTACCTTAATCCAAGAGCAAATGCACTTATTTTAAGAAAAAAATGACTTATCTAGATTTAGATTTTTTCCAGTGAGTGTAGGACAACGACCCGTAACATGCAGATCAAGGTATCTTCATGGAAGTGTTAGAAGGACCTAGTCCATGTCCAGACGTACATCCAATAAAACGTTTACTGTCAGACTTAGAAATGTATTGTTCCAAATCTTATTTAACTGATAAAGGATAAAAAAAATGGCTCCATATGTGCGAACCTGTGAGAGACATACTGTTGAAGACATGCTGCTGTAACTGCAGAGAAAGGTGGTTCGGGAATTGAGTTCAGGAGACAGAACATCATCAAATAATGTCATTGCTACAGTTAAATATGTGTTGGGCTTTCAAGTAAAGTCAGAAAGGGCAAATTTGAAGTTTGACATGATAACTTGAGAAACAAAAGTTCAAAGGATATGAGCACTCCTTTAAAACACTGTACACTGCAAAAACGATGTCTTAAATTGAGTGTATTTACCCTTAATTTGAGCAGGTAAAGAAGATGATTTGCCAATGGAATTAGTATTTTTACTCTTAAAATAAGCAATCTAGATATTATGCACTCGAAATAAGACAATGCAATAGTTTTTTTCTTGTTTAAATTGTAAATTGTCTTGTTCCATTGGCAAAGTGTCTCACTTCAATACTTAATTCAAGAAAAAATGCACTTATTTTAAGAAAAAATGACTTATTTAGATTTTTCTTTTTACTGATCCACACCAGACATAATACACTGGAAAAACAATCCAGAAATAAGCAAAAATGTCTTAAATTAAGTGTATTTTCCCCTAATTTGAGTAGGTAAATGAGATAGTTTGCCAATGGAATGAGTATTTTATACTCTTAAAATTTAAAAAGTTAATTAGATAATATGTACTTAAAATAAGACAATGCAATTGTGTTTTCTTATTTTAGGTGTAAATTGTCTTGTTCCATTGGCAAAATCGCTCTTTTACCTCCTCAATTCAAGAACAAATGCACTTATTTTAAGAAGAAATTACTTATCTAGATTTCGATTTTTTCCAGTGTACGCATCTTTTATCTGCTGCACCTGGGTAGGTGTGAGTCACCGCTGTGCCATTTTACATGAAGCTGCTTTACATGAAGCTACACCTCCAGACTGAACACTGTAAAATCTATTAGTGCAACACAAACACCAACTACGGCTTACAAGGCGGAAAGAAAAAGATGAGTCTCACTCATAAATGATTTCCCACATTTACAAGATGAAAAGTCAGACAAAGTCTTTTGGGAGGCCATAAGAAGGAATTCCCCCTAATTATATTCCCTGTGGGTAGACCGTAATTTATTCAAGTTAATGCGTCTTATTTTCTGTTCAAGGTGTATGCCACGGAATTAGCAAACAAATTTAATTGTTAATCCATCTGCTTTGAAACAACCGAGATCTTGTTCCATAAGCTCTGAGTCAGCCTGATCCAATTAAACTAGAACGGAGACATTTGTAATCATTTGCCATCACACCACCCCTGCAACCTACACAGATATATGCACCAAACCGGCTTATGCTATTTCAGAGGAAAAGCATAAAACTTGCGTTTGGTGAGCAATAGAGCAACACAAACTGTTTGAAAGGAAGTAGTGACCCCAGAGATTTTAAGGTCAAGGGGTCTTGGGGTAAGAATTGCAAATGACATGTCCACCCTGGGGGGGCGTTTCCTAATAACTTCTTTTTTTGGAGTTGGGTTGAAAGGGGGGGGGGGGGGGGGGGTTGGACGAAGAAAGCTAATTTCTTTGCTGACATGTCTTTGGGGAGTGATAAGCAAGTATGGAAGTGTAATGAACTTGTTTTCCTCTTTTAAAGCCTCTTGCTGTCTCCTAAATCACTTGCTCAGCACATGAGCTTCCATCTTCTCTCCCACAGCTGCTCTGGCTCTGGAGATCTGAAATACCCAAAGTGGTGAAGATTGTGAGCAGATACTGACCTTTTGTCTGGACCACCGTTGAATTATTGGCCATGTGGAGCTAATCAATTCATTTTTTAACCTCTGAGGGATTTAAATTATCTATGGCGGTATCTCACAATACAACTGAGGATAGTTTTCCTTCACGCTCAGAAACGGTAAAATGTTCCTTTTCATGATGTGGTGAACAGCTGGCATTGACAAAAAATCTTCCTTTGGAACGGCGGGTTTTGTATCAATACCAAACTTCTTTTATATCGGCTTGATGCGTCCGTTTATGTCATCTGGTCATAGCTAGAATGGATATTTATATACGATCTAAATTACACATTCGTTCGTTTTTCTTTGTCTCACATTAATTAGACCAAACCTTTCCTGTTTTAGGTCAGCTGTAATTACTGCTATTATCTGTGTTTGCTTAATGACTGGATAATAAACACATTTTTTGCATAGTTTCCCTTTTTTCTCCTGTTTTATCAGGAAATATTCACTAAAATGGAAATGTCTAAACATTTAACTGAAAACCAAGATAGTAGTATCATAGGTTTGTTCACCTCAGTGTAATAGAGCGATCTGATAAAACAAAAACTAAAGTTTCTGCTCATTAGGACTCATGTTGCATTTTGACAAAAAGGTTTGACGATTGGAACCAGTGTGCGAAATACCTGTCAATATTTGGGGGGGGTCCCCATCTCCCGATTGTTGCGCAATACCGATCTAAATTTTCTCAATATGCAGTAGGCCTATAACATTTCAAAGTCAAAGTCAGCTTTAATGTCCATTCTTCGCATTCACCAGACATACAAGGACTGGAGAGGACGTTCCTCATTCACCAACAGTGAAACACATAAAGTGCACAGGCAAAACAGTTCCTAATACTAAAATTTAAACATTCAATTTCACAATAAAATATAAAATGTACAATAATATAAAATATTCAATACTTATGCTAGTGCAAAAAGGCAGATGGTAATGGCAGCAGAAAAAGAAAGAAATAATGTGCATAAGTCTTTGTGTAAACAGGCACAATTCTCCTAAATAATAAACTCAACATATTCCCTGAATATACACAGAAACACATAATGACACAAACATCATGTTAACATTAGCCGCTAGCTAGCGGCATCGCCAACGGTTAGATAGCGCGTATGCTAGCGGCTAGTTAGCTCGTATGCTAGCATCTTTTTAAACTTCTCTTCTCGGTGACCTTTCTTGCAATTAACCTCCAAACACAACATGAAACATAGTACTATATGTACATAAATGAAATACACCCTTTACATCAAATTACATGCTGTACTGGCCAAAAACGCAGCACAGTGAGAACAGATTCAGCTATGCAGCGTTTACTCGTTAAAAAGGAAGACACCAACTGCTCAACTTCCGGTGCTTTCAAAATAACACTATATCTAATATTATACATAAGAAAGCTTATAGTATATAACTTAGAAACAATACGCAAATATGAGCAATGGCTTCCTAAGGAGCCAGAACATTTTATTAAAATTTTTTTTGACACAATTTAAGATCCCCTTTAAATTTTGCTTTTGAGGCTTTTAGGGGGTCTCATGGGTTAATCGGGGGCCCCCCCTGGGCCCCCCCCCCGTATTTCGCACTCTGATTGGAACCCTGAATACAACATCAAATCCATGGTGTACGGTGGTGGAAGCATAGTGCTGTGGGTATTTTAAGGCATCGTAAGGAAGGATGCATCTTCCAAATGTAAAATATGCAATGGTTCTACATCAGAATTAGTAAAAAAAAACTGACTTCAAGACCAGAAATCCGGTGTTTTTGAGCCATCATAACGAAGCCCTCATCTTGGTTTTGTAGAAGATTTGAGGGCATAAAAATAATCTGCTAACACCAGATGTGTCAGGAGGAATGGGCCAAAATTTGGTTTTGTAAAACTCCCAGAATGAAACGCTACTCAATCATTGATGGAAGACTTTCTGATGCACTTGTATAATTTTTTGGGCTATGAAATGTTTAAGAGGGTTAACGTGTTTTGATACACCTGGGTCAGTGGACCATGTGGAAATGGTCTGTTCCTGGTTAGCTGAACGAATCCCAATCTCCAGGGAAGCCCGGCCCAGCAGCATCTGTGCTATTCATGGAGGATTGATGGGCAGCATTCTTTCATTCCCCCTCCCCCTCGCCATGCTTTTCTCTGTGCCCCCCTCATGATGTAATGACATTATCAATTAGCCCCCATTAATTTAGTGCAAAACAAATAAGCACCTCAGAACACCTCCCTTCAAGCATGTGGTTCTGATTTCCTGGAGGTTTGTCAGTGGCCGGTGTTTTCTTAATCCTTTGGCCAAGGTGGTGCGGCCGGGAGAGGTCACGGCTTTCTCCTCCCTTTACCTCTCTTCCTCTCTCCTAGGCTAGTTTTTCCTTTTTAACTTTCAGAGTGTTTCTCAGGGAATGAATGGATTCAAAATAATATTTGTAAAACCTTTCTAGTGATTGTTAAATAGGTTATGATTAAAACAGTGTGGATCAAAAACTTACGGGATTTACGGGACAGTTAATTTGCAACAGATTGGTTTAGAGAGCCCTTTATAAAGATGGTTGATACTTTGTCTAACCCAGCCTGACTTTTAAGTTAGTTTAATCATCACTATTTAAGTGACGTAAAGCAAATAAGGAAAAAAGTCTTCTTCAATGCAGGGATGTTTCCTAAAATGGAAACTGAATTATGATCCGCAGCAGTCGGATGACCAGGGGTGGAGCAGCTCTTGGTGTGTTGTGACAGCCCTTTTCTACAGTTAGCATGCAGCTATCACCATTACTCACCAGGTCTAAGGCACTTCGCTTGTTCTGTCTGGAAAGGTTTCACATACTTAGAAATCCTGACCAAGTATATGATTGGTTTCTTGACCAGAAGTGTTTTTTTTTATAGCAGTATACTTTACAGTTTTATTTCTGTAGGAAGGGTTCAACTGACTGATTTAGGTTTTTAGGTGTTGTTTGTAGATGGGAATTGGTTTGCAATAAACTAAGCTAATTTTAAAAAGAAAAAGCAACTTAAAAGGGAATGTTTTAACAATAGAAGTGAATGAAAATACATTTATGCATATGACTTTATAAGTATTTAGGGTTGAAACAATTAATCAGACTTATCGTAATTAATCGAAATAATTGTGAAGTAATTAAGTAGTTGATAAATCGTTAACTCGAGTATAGAGACGCTAAAAAATGCCTTTACCTGACAGAGCGTCCCACTTTGAGCAGTAATTAGAACAAAATTGTAACATTTTGCACTGCAAAAAATGGAAATCTGTATAAGTTATTTTTGCTTAAATTGAGTGAATTTTGTCTTGAATTGAGGAGATAAGTGAGACACTTTGCCAATGGAACAAGACAATTTACATTTAAAATAAGAAAAAAACAATTGCTTTGTCTTATTTCCAGTGAATATTATCTAATTGTCTTATTTTAGGAGTAGAAATACTCATTCCATTGGCAAATCGTCTTATTTTACCTACTTAAATTAAGGGTAAATGCACTTATTTTAAGAAATTTTGTACTTATTTCTAGATGGTTTTTGCAGTGTGGATTTAAGATAAAAGAAAAAAGTTTTCATGTGTCAGCATCCTCTATCCTCCTTAAGTAGAGAAATTTGTTTTACCTGGTTTATTTTATTAAAAGTCTTCTTTAAGGAATCTTTTCCTATCCGATCATTAATAGATTAATTGGAAAAAAATTGACAGATTAATCGATTAGCAAAATAATTGTCTGAATAAATTGGGGTCTGAATAAAGAAAATCATCAACCAGTAAAAGTCCGGAGACATTTTTTATTAAAATCCATTACTTTAAACAAAATTTAACACTGAAATAAAATTAGGTGTTTATGCATCCATGCATGTTATCCATTGAATTTTTTATAAAATATAAAAAAGACATTTTTCCATTAAAAATCTAAAGTGTTTTTTGAAGTAGAGAACGACACACTGCAAAAACGACCTCAAAATTAGTAAAAATGTCTTAAATTAAGAGTATTTACCCTTAATTTGAGCAAGTAAATAAGATGATTTGCCAATAAAAATAAGGTATCTAGATATTATGCACTTGAAATAAGACAATGCAATTGTTTTTTTCTTATTTTAAGTGTAAATTGTCTTGTTCCATTGGCAAAGTGTCTCACTTAAATATTTAATTTAAGAAAAAATGCACTTGTTTTAAGAAAAAATGACTTATTTAGATAAATTTTTTTTGCAGTGCAATCATTCAGTTTCCTAATTCACCTCTCTTCAATTTCTAATTATTACCTCTCTCTTTAGTGACTTTCTGGATCTCTTCCAAGCCTTAAAGAAACATTTATTCATCTGAATTTGTCAAAAAAACATTTTAATCTTCTTCACTATTTCATAGCTGCTGCTTGTTAAAGTTTCGTACAGAACGCTGATATGACATCATCAAGTTTACCTCCAGGACTCTATTACTTACACATCATGTCATGTTTTATTATGTAGCTCATTTATTAATGCAAGTGTGCTGCTAATATTGTTTCAGACTAAGGTTAGTTTCTTTCTTTTCTTTATGCTTGCAGTCTCTGCTGAAAGTTTCTGCTTTGAGAATTCTACTAAACGTCTAAAATATTAATAAAAAAACTCCCATGTTGAATAAAAATTTAGCAATTTGAGATCAAATCTTGAGATATGAAGACATTTTTTAAGCCTAGTTTTGAACTAAAAGGCTCTGTAAGTGCTGAATTTTTAAAGCTGTCTTCCTGCTCCTCATTAACAGGATGCAGATTCACAGCAATGTCATTGAGTTACGGTTTGAAAAAAAAAGAAAAAGTGCTTTGATATGATATGTGGTAAATTGCTGCTATATAATTAAATGCAATTAAGGACATTTTCTAATTGCCTCTACTCCACGGGAGCTCAGTGTCTGGTTTCTTTAGTGTCACACAGATCTTCAGGGCATTTAACTTTAAGTTTAAGGCATGTGTCCTCAAATCTGAGCTAGGGACATCAAGTTAGGTAGAAAAATTATTCCTACCCCTGGCAGAGTCATGTTTAAGGTAATACTTTCATTTTACCGTCTTTATTCTGAGCAGAAGTAATATAAATGTTTTGGGGTGTCCCAGTTTAGGAGTGCTGCCTTGAATCTGGTAGGGAGGCTGTGGAGGGAGCTAAAGGTTAGGATAATGGCGAGGAGGCCTTCTGACCCCAAAGATTTGGAGCTTTTCATGAAATGCAAACCATCAAAACACCAGTGGAAATATCTGAAAAGAGCTTTTTATGTTATGCCAATTAGGACCTTTATCACGTTTTCTGTGAAGGTTTTTTTTTTTTTTTTTTACATTAGATTAGATTAGATTAGATTAGATGAGCTTTATTGATCTCACAGCGGAGAAATTCACTCGTCACATATTGTGCATAGAAGTTACAGAAGGTGCAAACAGGGAGGAAAAAGGTGCATTAAGAATAAGCAATATATATACACAGTATATCAAGATAAATAGGATTAAGGTGCATGTCATTTTAAAGAAAACAAGTGATTATTTTTTTCTTTTATAGTCATTTAATGTTATTTTATTATTGAGACTCTTGTATTATTTTGAAAAATAAACAATTTGGTTGAAGATAGATTTTTTTACTTTAATATTGATTCTTTCAGGGTTATAAACGATTTGGGGTTTAACTTTAGATTCTGTTGCCTAAATGATGCCATCATTTTATTAACCTTGACTGCATGTACTTTTATGTGCAATATTCTTTCCAATAAACCACACTAATACTGATTCTATCATAAATACACACAAACTTGCACAACAATAAACATACAAATATTGATGGTGAACATTGTGTGCAATTTACAGAGAATTAAAAAGGAGCTTAAACAGATCCCTGAGGAAGAGCTCATACTATAATACTCGACCCCTGCAGGAAATTGGGTCTCTCTCCCATGTATCTCTATAAAACATATGTTTTCAATTCATTTCAGTTTATTTATATAGCGCAATTCATAAGACGTGTCATCTCAAGTTTCTTTACAGATACAATACTGTCAGATTGGTTATGAAAACTAGTTGAATGCATCTGGCTTTGACTTGCAAGACATGCTCCTCCTGAGGGAGCTTGCAGCAATGATTTTCGCTTTTGTTGCTGACTCTTTAGTAATTGCTGACACAATGCATGCATGTAGCGAAAGTGGAGAGGAAAACTCCCTTTCAACAGGAAGAAACCTCCTTCAGAACCAGGCCCATTGTGAGCGGCCACCCGCCGAAGCCGACTGGGGTTCAAGGAGACAGAAGCAGAGATACATAAAGAAGCAGAGATACAAAAGGCAAATGCAGGTGAACCCGTCCAGGAAAAACACAGCCAGGCAGACAGGCTCCAACCACATTCTTCGAGTCACATTATAAGAAACAGGACTGTCCATTTTTGCCCAAATTTAGTACCACCTCACTCCTGACATCTTCCGGCAGTGACATCACGGTGCGGTAAGCCTAGCGCCATTCTACCAGCTTTCCAAGCAAAATCAATGGGAACTACTAGACACATCTGCAATCAACAACAATTATTGATGATTTTAAGTGGACTTCACCATTGAAATTCACCAGAGCTATAGTGAACCTGACAATGCCCACGTGCATGGCAGTTGGATGTTGATATACATTGTGTAAAAGTTAAAAGAAATTAGTTATTTCACCTTTCTGACTCATGATCCTCCACAGACAGGTTCGTTGTTGGATCGCCAACTTGAAGAGGGAGGATTTGCCATCGAACTTCTAATCAAAGAAAAAACAAGTAATATGTAGCCAACATTAAGAAGAATGTTTTCAAGATGACTTGGATAATAGCGCGTTGCGACAAACACCAGATACAGCACTGGGACTTGCTCAACAGCCGATACCGCACCGTGGTAGTAGTGTTCTCTGACAAACATGGATGCCTCCAGTAAAGCACATTAAAATGAAAATTACTCTTAATAAAAACACTTATCATTTATTGAACAGTATGTAATAATTTCATATTTAAAGTATTTTCAAAAATTTGAATTCTGAATATGAGCGGACTTCTCCTTTAAGAGTGGAACTTGACAAATACTGCAGAAACGGAGAACAGAGATAGAATGAAGCAGAATGAGGAAAAATGATTGCCATGTGATCCAGTACCATAAACATATAGCAGCATAAATACAGAAAATAGCTCACGATAAACTATTTTGGATGAGGTATAAGAAAGGTAGAGCCGAGGAGAAATGTCTCTCCGGACTCAAATTCCGCTGGATCAGGCTGTTAACGCTCCACCTCCACCTACATCTAAACTGGTTTCATACCAGTAATGAAGCTAGATAAAATAATCTATTAAAAAAACATAAAAAACTTATCCTCCCTGTTCTAAAACATACAATGAAGTTTTGGTTCCGAAAGGGTAGTGTTAACAAAGTGATCCCCATTTTTTATTTTGTTTAACAGCTAAATAAAACAATAATATGAAAAGAAACTTAAAAACAATCCACTGGATTACTAAGTTTGAAGACGTTTCGCTGCCCAACCAGGAAGCTTTTTCAATTGAAAAACCTGGATGACTGACAATCTTCACCAACATAAATTAAACAATATTTATTTTGAGGCAGAATACTTAAAATAACCTGTAAATCCATTCAGTAAATTTGCTGGATCTCCTTATGAATGTTGGCATTTTCTTTGTTCTCCTTCAAAAGTAGGACTTAGCGAGGCACACAGGTAACAGTGACTTTAAATGGATGGACACTGCAAAAAATCTAAATCTAGACTAGTCATTTTTTTCTTAAAGGCACACTATGCAACATTTTTCAGTTAATTAATGTGTTCCATAACGTTTTGGATGATTAAATGAGTCATTTCAGGTTGAACAAAGGTATTCTCTGCCACCCTGGTGGTCTGTGGGGGAAATACCGCATTTGCAATTGCAGGAGCCCTCGGCCCGCACCCACAGGCTCAGAAGTCTCGCGAGAGTCGGTCTTGCTTTACGGCGAGAACTGCTACACGCCCCCAGTGGAAGGCATGCTCGTTGCTAGCGCAGTGGCGATCTTTGTGCAGTTATCATGGCGGAAACAGCGTGAAAACAGCGAAAGCCCATGTCGGAGCAGGCAAGAAAGAGGAAAAGGGCTCCGGACAGAGTCGTACACGGGTGAACATCGGGCAAGCTTTTTCCAAATGGCGAGAGCTAAAATAAAAAGAAGTCTGCAAGGCTGACGCGGACCTCGCGTTTCTGCTGAAGCGATTGTAAGTAACATTGGAATAGTTTCTCTCTCTCTGTGTGCATGTTCATACTTTCACTGTGTTAGTCATGGCTTGACGGAGAAACCAGGAGAACAGCTGAGCATATTTACGACAGTGCACTTTTACTTTCGGCCTCTGGGGGAGCCTCGCTGGAAAATCAACACCGGTTGCATAGTGTACCTTTAAAATAAGTGCATTTGTTCTTGAATTGGAACAAGACAATTTACACTTTAAAATAAGAAAACACAATTGCATTGTCTTATTTCAAATGCATATTAACTAATTATCTTAATTTAAGAGTAAAATTACTCATTCCATTGCCAAACTATCTCATTTAGCTTCTCAAATTAAGGGTGAATACACTAGATCGTTTTTGCAGTGGATGGACTAATGGATGGACGATGTCTGTCAAGGTTAATTATAGGTTATCTTCTCTCTGTTTTGCAGCTGTTCTCTATAGAAACAGACAGTTTTCATTTCCCTGGTCAGTTATGAACCAACAGAAAATGTTTCCAAACTAGCTCTTTACAAAACAACTACAAGACTTTTTTTCATTTCAATGCTTTCTTATCATTCCAAAATCATTTTGGGATGGGTAAACAATTTATCTGCTTACAGATTAAATAAAACGGCAATGATTTTTTTTTTTTTAGGACAAAATCTTAATCTAAACTGCTGTATTTTCTTGATAGCAGAGCATGTTGTTGGTTATGTGATTGCTTCCCCCCATCCTATCCTATTTATTTTAGACTGAAGGGAATAAATCTCCAGCTTTTCCCTTCTGGTTGCCACACAGTAATTCCTGAGAAAAAATCAAGGACCCTGAAGCGTGTTAATGCTCACATATTGAAGTTTTACAGCATGGTTAAGATACAGTACCTGTGAGGGAGCGTAGATAAGAAGCTGTGGACAGTGATGCGGAGTTTCTGGGAAGCCTGTTTGGGTAACATTGCATCTAAACACTCTATGTAACTAATGGACACACTTAGTCCCATTGTAAAGCAGAGCTGACCCTCTACACTGGCAAAATAACAGAGAATTTGATGTGAAGTAATTGGAACTCCAGCAGATTTTGTACAAAACTTCTCCAATTTAACTCATGGAAGTTCAAAAATCATCTGCAAGAAGTTGGTTTAAATGGTGAAACTGAATTGAGTCGATGCAATCAGCTGGTTTTTCTTAGATAGAAAACTTTTAATCTTTTTGAGTCTATAATCTGGTTGAATTGTGAAGTGCCTTGAGATGACATTTTGTGAATTGGGGTCATATAAATAAACTGAAATGAATTTAAATGCACTATTTAGATCCTTTTATACCCACATCAATCTATGGATCTATCCATATATATATATATATATATATATATATATATATATATGCTTTAGTCGAGCCTAGGCGGAAGTTTAGCTGAATAAACTGATTAATTACCCTCATCCCTCAACTCCGTCTGCTACGCTGCTGCCCGTGTCCTCACTAAGACTAAGAAAGTAGAGCACATCACCCCAGTTCTAAAGTCCTTACACTGGCTCCCTGTATCTCAGAGAATAGACTTTAAAATACTTCTGTTAGTCTATAAATCTCTGAATGGCTTAGCACCTAAATACATCACAGACTTGCTATCAGTGTATCAACCCTCCAGACCACTCAGGTCTTCTGGCTCCAGCCTGCTCTGCATACCTAGAACCAGAACTAAACCTGGAGAAGCAGCATTTAGTTCCTATGCTCCACTTATCTGGAACAAACTTCCAGAAAACTGTAAAAGTGCGGAAAGCCTGAGTTCCTTTAAATCAAGACTAAAAACTCATTTGTTTAGGATTGCCTTCCACTGTTCTAGTTAAACAGTTCAACTGAAACATCATTAGTTCAACTTTTTTATTTTCTTTAGTTCAACTTATTTAAATATTCTTTTTTTGTTTCTGCATTTTTATTTTATTTTATTTATTTTTTCCTACTTGCTTTGATCCTTTTTTATTTTCCTGTATTTTAATCATGGAAAGCACTTTGCATTGTCTTTGTACTGAATTGTGCTATACAAATAAATGTGCCTTGCCTTACCAAAAGCACAAGCAGTGGTTGTCTGACTTTGATTCAGATGACCCCGTTTCAACCCCCCTCCAGCCCCTCCTCCACCCTCGTAGCTAAAGCTTCATCAGAGTGTCAGTTCTCCTTGACTCTTACTGCATTTTGTGTCTCATTTCAACCGGTCCGGCAAAAGACCACCATGTTGAGCCTGGTTCTACCAGAGGTTTCTTCCCAATGGGTTTTTTTCCTCTCCACTGTCACTTCATGCTTGCTCATCATGGACAGGTTCTCTCAACCTGTGTTATCCAACTGACCTTCCATCTTCCAGGTCCCTGAGTGAAGCACTAGTATCAGCTCATGCAGTCCACTGGATCTCCCCATACGGCTCAAGCAGACCGTCTCGCCAACCAGCAGTCTACAGACTGACCAACTTCATCTATCTCCATAGATCTATCACTGGTTTCAGGCCTGGGGGGAAACAGCCCTGTTCTCTACTCCTGTTTATGTATATCAAAATAAATTCAGCGCTAATATTTCCTGTCTGTCCATCAGTATCAGTAATTGTATCAATAAAATTCTTCTGTCTTTTTCTTTTTGTGTGAGTTTTTTCAGATTGAAATGCCCTTTACCATGTTTGATTTAATTATTAGAGATGCAAAGATCCAATAATTACATCCTTAAAGTTCATGATATTTAAAATTATTTTTGAATGGATATTGGTGAAAATGAGCCCATACCTTAGTGGTAGATCATTTAAACTCCTAGATCTCCTGCCTACCTTCAAGGCTAACCCAAACAACTTTTCTAGAAATACCATTTTAGCCACTCATAAAAAAACATGTTATTTTGATCATAATGTATAAACTCTTATGACACTTAAGGCAAGTAAAGGAGCTTTGGTTCAGCTATTTTTACACCACCACAGATGGGAGTAAAGTTTACATTACTGGATGTGAGGTGTCCATCCATTTCTCCTTCCTACAGTCAAGAAAAGACTGACATAATATTAATATAATAAAAATCATTTATCACCTCTGCTTTAGGCAGAAACTAAACCCAGACCAGAGGTACAGTAGCTATTGTCGTTTTTGTTTTGAGAACCATGCATACATCCATGCTTAAGGTCATGGCCTGAAGTTCCATAAAAAAAAAACACCGTCCTCAAAAGTCAAGATAAAACCCCAACGTTTTCCAACCAGTCACCCTCTTGTTTGCAGATCAGATTCTGTCCTTGAACACCACAAGCACCACGAGCAACAAGGCATAATGTCTGAAGATTCTTTATAGCCTATCAAGGAGGAAGAGCCCCATGGCCTTGTGATAAAGAAGCTGCCAACTGACAGAGCTCAGGACGAATGGAATGACGTATACTTAAAGATTAAGCAACATGGTTGTTACAGCTGACCTGCAGGAAAAAAATGCAATCTGCTTTTTCATACCTGTGATTTTCCCTTGGATAATGGCAAAGTTGAAGGATTTTTGTGTTTATAGTTGTTGTTTCTGCATAGCTGTGCCTATAAACCTACTGTATTGTACCTATAGTGCTTACTGCTAAAATTTTACCTCTCTATGATGAAAGAAGTGGAGACTATTCTGCTTCATTCTATCTCTATTCTCTCACTCTGCAGAATCTGTTAGTTCAATCTCTAACGTTATGCCCTCTCTGCTTTTTCTCATAGTAACTTTGCCTCATCTGTTCCTGTTTGGCTGTGACACCGTTGTTTATAGATGCTGGAGTATCGGCCAGTTTTCCAGTGTAGTCCTGTTTCTCTGACCCTGACTGACTGGATGTGCTCTCTTCAGCCTCTGACATGGGAACTGGCTCGGAGTTCGTCTGCCTGGCTGTGTGTTTCCTGGACGGGGACGCCTTTTACAGCCGCTTTTTGTATCTCTGTTTCTGTTTCCTTGAACCCCAGTCGGCCTCAGCAGATGGCCGCTCACACTGAGCCTGGTTCTGCTGGAGGTTTCTTCCTGTTAAAAGGGAGTTTTCTCTCCACTGTCGCTACAAGCATGCTTAGTGTTAGGGATTGTATTTGAGTCAATGAGTCGATGCAATCAGCTGGTTTTCCTTAGATATAAAACTTTGAATCAATTTGACTGGATGATCTGGTTGAACTGAAAAGTGACTTGAGATGACATGATGTGAATTGGAGCTATAGAAATAAACTGAATTGAATTGAGTGCCTCCAATGCATGCATTAGAGGCAGTGAGGTGAATAGATATCGTTAAGTACGGTGGCCCTGAAGTGCAAACTGCAACTACAAATCTAAAAGCGCAACTACATTAAGGAAATCGCAACTACATAAAGCAAAGCGCAACTACATTAAGAAAAACACAATTACATTAACCTACCGGAAAAGGTAGGTACCAGTGGGAAACATGAGACATCGCTGATTGGACGACGGCGCCGTTTGACCCTTGAACCGGAAGTCCTTCTGACTCCTGCAGCTTTTATGGATATTGTCGGCGCCCCAAACATAGCTGCCGTTATCCAGGAATATTTTGAATCAGGACATACGTACGAGGTGATACTGGATATGCTCAAGACTAATCACGAAATTTCAGTTAGTTTGCGTACACTGAAGACACACTTAAAAGAAGCTGGACTGTTCAGACGACGCAACTTCCGGTTCAAGGGTCAAACGGCGCCGTCGACCAATCAGTTAATGTAGTTTTGTTTTGCTTAATGTAGTTGCACTTTGTTTTATGTAGTTACGATTTCCTTAATGTAGTAGAGACAAGCGCTTCTCCCCTCAAAGATGCCTCTTGATTGTTTTGTATGTAAATAAATAAAGACACAGATTCTTTATAATAGTTATAGATCTTTAAAGAAGACGGCTAAAACTAAAGTTCCTCCTGGCCAGTAAGTTGGCGGACGATTACCAGGTCTGCCAACACTAGCAAACATTTAATGTACCTGTCCAAATAAAAGCATCGACCTCTGCATGGCTTCTGTGGGAACCAACGTTCAAAAGACTGAACAATGTTCAACCTCTTTTTGCCTTCTTTTAGCTCTTGAATCTAAAAAGAATGTGAAGCAGAGAAGAAGCCATTTCTCCGAGTTATCACAGAGCTACTAGGATCTGGAAATGCTTGAGCTCCATATCACATGAATGAAACCATCGCTACTTCTATTAGTGTAGATTCCTTTCATTATGAAGTTTGCATCATAGCCAGAAGTAAACATTTGAATATATTCGAGTTGTTAAAATTTATAAAACAATTATTTATATACAGTATACATGCATTATCAGTAGTGGTGGGCCATTATAAGCCTTAACGTCCTGCTTTAAGGGCTGGTTATGCTCCTGCAGCAGGTATGACGCAGATATTTATGATTTATGCACCATTTTGAACCGTGGTCTGCGCTATGTTATTTTACACCACAATGCAAGAGGTACAATCACAAATTATCTGTGGGTCTAGATACGGCCGAGATGGTGAAGATGTGGAAAACGCAAGTGGCAAGTTTGTGCGACAACGGAGGGTGAAAAAGAGCGGGGATCCAGGTGGAAAAAGGGTCCCAGCATTCTCACGCACCTCGCTCTTCTACCTGGTCCGTCTTTACGAGTCATTTTCCACAATAGTAGATTTGACTTTTCCTGGTTAAATAAAGGAATAAAAAAAATAAAAACACACATGCAGACGACCTGATTTCTGAAAATAAACCAGCCTTTAATTCCAGACTCTTATTGGGTGATTAATAAAATATAGCTGTTAAACCATTCTCAAAGTTGGGTTGGTAACTTGGTCTATACTAATTGTAACTTTCACCTTGATGTAGCATGTTTGTCAGCAGATAAGTAACTTTTGTTGAAATCAAGGTCCTTATGAAGGTCCTTGTGAAGCTCTTTATTTATAGCCTCGTGAGACCATCCTGATCTTGCGAGCTTTCAAGATTTCACTCGCTAATCAGTTTGGAGACTCTCCGTTAAAGAAAATTTGGATCCGTTCACCAAACGAACGTCCAATCAGTGTTGGCTTTGAGGCGGGTTAAAGTATGACGCAACGAGAAGCGCGACAGTTCAGTCTAAAGAACATGGCGGCTTCAGCCGATGAAACTAGCGTTAGCGTGGCTATCGAGCAAGTTTTATCGGAATTACAGAGTATTTCTTCACTGAAAGAAGAGTAAAACACTGCTCTGGAGGCTTTTCTCAGAGGAAAAGATGTTTTTGCTCTTCTCCCGACTGGTTTCGGCAAGAGTTTGATCTATTAATTGGCTCCTTTTCGTCGTCGCTCTGTTACGTCATATGCCCAAAATTACTTCTACGGAAGGTTTCCAGATGGATATGTGGAGCAAATCCATCTGGAAGAGTCAGGTAACTTTATTTATGCAATACAAAAATAAACTGAAAACGCTTGTTTTTTTGTTGTTGTTTTTTTTTTTTTTTTTTATCTAATTGGTGGAACATTCTTCCAATGATGCCAATGTTAATATTTACAACTGCAACCTCCAGAACATAATGTTAGCTTAGCATGGACAGACCACCAACATAAACAACCCTCTAACACAAAACTAGAATAAAATGATGTTTTCCCCATCTTGACATTACCCAGCAGCCCTTGCGGCTACTCCAACCTCACAGGACAAAAGGAAAATTAGAGCTTGGACTGACTGACATAAAGCTACTGACTATCAGTTCATCATGACCGATTATTTAGGCCTAGAATTCATGTTTATCTGAATAAAAACTTATTATAAACTAATAAATCTTATTGAATAATATTTATTTCCATCACCTATTATTATAGTAGAAAAGCTTTCTCAATCAATTTATGATTGTTAGGGTTGTTAAGTTTCCCCAACTTAAATAAAGAATGAAACAAAGACAGTGTAATCTCTCTGTGCATCTTCGTCTTGCTCCACGCTTGCAGGCCTATTTATTGAGCAGTCAACACATTACAACAGCAGGTGTTAGTTTCGATTACGCAATCTCTTAGACATAGCATGAACTTTTAAGATAGGGAACATGTCTGGTTTCAGTATATGCTTTAAAAAAAGGTGTCGGGGGTCATAAACTTTAACTTCTGTGTTTCTCAAATGAAAAACAGGAAAGCATTCTCGCAAAACATTTGACCGCCTTATGAACTGCATACGCCGCTTCCACTGATGACCAGAAATGGCAAAAGTACTCACTTTCCGTACTTGAGTAAAAGTACAGATACTTGTGTTAAAAAATACTCTGGTAAAAGTGGAAGTACTGATTAAACTTCTTTACTCAAGTAAAAGTAACAAAGTACAGGCTTGTAAATTTACTTAAAGTATAAAAGTAAAAGTAGAAACCACTTTTTTCATGCCGTTGCCTACATTTTAAATGGATGTCTGCCAATAGGACTAGATCTCCGTTGTGTTCATTTTCAATCATCTCGTCGTCCATGCTACTATGCTAACGCCACCGCCACCAAGCTGCAATGATTTGCCGCCAATGAATACCGCAGAATCTGTCGATTCATCTTGTAGTGGTGCGTCAAATGCAACGTAGATTCCCATCCAATTAGATTGAATTTGGTATTGATGACGTGAAAAATAATAACGGTAACTCCATTGAAATGATTCAAAACTAAAGTAACGAGCCTATTTTTTAAAATGTAAGGAGTAGAAAGTACAGATATTTGTGTAAAAATGTAAGGAGTAGAAGTAAAAAGTCGCCATAAAAATAAGTAGTAAAGTAAAGTAAAAATATCAGAAAAATCTACTTGAGTACAGTAACGAAGTATTTGTACTTCGTTACTTCCCACCTCTGCTGATGACAGTATCATAGAAAAAACAATTGATTAAAAGCAATATAAAAGATATAAATGAATAAAATGATAAAAACAACAGGAATCATAATAACTCTAACAATGATGCATTTTGGAAACAGGAGATGAGCCACTGGACTAACGCACCACCTGGTTTGAGAAACCTCTTCAAAGACTTACTTTTACTTATTAATAAGGCAGCACACACATATCATCCTTATTTTATTTTATTCTTACCATTATCTTATTTTGTTCTTATATCTTATTTGTACTTACAATCTTATTTTTCTCTCTTCTGTAAAAGGTTTCACTGCAAGAAAAAGATTTCTTGCAAGGGATTAATAAAGTAATTCTAATTGTTGAAGCGCTTTGGCAGAATTCAAATGAGCCATTTTAATCTAGATTAATCCAGATTTATTCCAAGATTACACTGAGATTAATCTGTAATATATAAAAAAAATCCATCCATGCCTACCACTAATTTTCAGTAGATCTATTAATTTTATTCTGAACCCCATTAGACGTCATATGGACGTTTATTTCAGAAAACTAAATTATCTTGATGAAAAAGTCTTGGCTATGACCTTCAATATAAATCAAGATTAGGAACCCATGGCTTTATTTTGTATAGTTTGGGTAGACAGCCATGTCTTGGTAGGTTTGTAGTTGTGCCCTACCATTCCCGTACCTCTAAAGCCTTCAGAGAACAGCTGGATTTAATACTGAGATGAAATCACACCCAGATGGACTATTATTACGTGACGTCTGAAGGCAATTGGTTTGGGCTGGATTTTATTGGGGAATATCAGAGTAAAGGGAGCTGAATCAAATGTACATCACACTTTTCAGTGCTTTGCTTGTAAAACCTTTTAAACCATTTATCATTTTCACAACCGACCGCTTTGATTTGGTCAAACACATAAATCCTCAACGAAATACATGGAAAATTGAACTTCTTACAAGCTGTGAAAAGTTCATGGTCTTCCAGCATCTGAAATAGACCTCAGATCAACTTAAAGCAATTAAACTTTAGCTTTTATATGTTTTTGAGTTTGACAATACGGCAGCTATTTTCTGGAAGCCTATTTAATTAGCTTAAGCATTGCTATTGTCATGATAAAGTAACTTCCTCCTTCCCTCTTACTCCTGCATATCCGCAGCTGCATGCATGTATCCGCGAGGGGATTGGAGAGACTGGAATTCCTGCATTGATTTATACGATGGACCTGGTTTTGACCCAAGTTCTGCTGCTGGAAATTTGCCATCACCTCATCCTCTTATCACTAAGCACATCAGTAGGTGACCAGTCTGCTATTTATATCATGTTTGGGTCAATGTGGGCCGTCCAGTATTAAAGGAGTGGAGTGTTTGTCAGCTGCGTCGGTAAATATGTCATCCATGCAAGTACCTGGAGCTTCATTCATTCATTCATTGAAGGGAGAACGGCCAGAGCTGGGCTTAATTTATAACAGCTGTTCCCTCTGCAGTGGTGGTCAGACGGAACAGATAATGCTGGAGGAAGTAAAGAGGACGTCTTTTATCTCTCAAAAAAAGACGTCGTGTTAAAACTTTCCACAGAGCATTTGTAAAATGTCTGTTGGTAAGCTGTGTAGTAGCTAGATAAGAAGAAAGGAAATCTAGAAATAAATAAAGTGGATTGCATCCTCTGAAAGCTCCATCTTTGCCCAGCAGCCGACTGGGGTAGCTCTCCCGTCTGCATGATAATGCTTTTTTTCCCCCAACGCTTGTGACCCAGTTGGTAAAAAAGAGGGAAAATTATGTCATTTGCAAATATGCTTTTATTCCATGATAGTGTATAATTGTGCAAATGGAATAAGATTATCTCTCTGGTCCTCCACAAACAGCGTTATGGGGGGCATTGGAAGGAAGTGATAATTTTCTCCCTGAAAAAAGGGAAAACATGGCATGAAGCATGTACTCAACCTTGGGCCCAGGTTATTTTAAGGGAAGCCAATCTTTGATCAGCCAAGCTGAAATGGCTAAGATAAGTGAGAGCTACATCTCGCGGCAGGACCGCGCACCACTCTGATATTGCTATTTCCTCCCTGGTTTGTCAAGAGCGGTAAATAGCTGCTACCCCTGCACCTCCCTCCTCCATTCCCCTTTATCTGCTCCCCACTTTCTTCTGGAGATCTCTGTCACTTTAATCCACAGAGTCTGCCGCTGGTTAACAAGGAAATCCTGTGTCAATTATCACCAACCACTTCCTGCTGGGAGAGCAGCAGGGAATCAAAGGGGTCTGAGAGTCTTTCACACCAGAGAGGAGCAGTGGGCCTAATTAAATGGCCCTTGTGTCCCACTGGCTGCCGGTGGCCGCGTGACAGATAGCACAGAGCAACGATAACCTCCTTCAGCCGATGATTGTTTTGATAGTAAAGCTTGGAGGCACTTTGGGTGCCCTGAGGTTGGCAGATCGCTATCCAGAAGCCTAAATTAACTCACATGTAGGACACAAAGGTTTATGGGGAGAAATGATGGGCAATTGCATGTAATGTGGGTATTGCCAATGTAACAGACTGACACCAAAACTGGATCCATGCTGCTCAACAGCACATGTATGTTTTTTTTGTGTGTGTGGGGGGGGAGCCATCGAAAGCGTTCACAAAACGAGTCATTAAAATTCTGGTTTCATATATCTGGAAATGTGAACCCACGATGCATCATTTGCACACTAGTGGGTTAAGCGTGCATATTAAGATTTGATATGCCACATTTTTATCTCTGCACTCAAAAAACGGCATATGGGGGAAGAGGATACCTTTTTGAAGCTGTAATATGCTCCCCTCAAAGTGACAATTCCCAGACCACTTTCAGGTGGAGGTCTGTGAAAGCACGACTCCTGGTTCAAACTGCTTTATATCAACTTTAGGCATCATATGGGGTCAGTAAATCACCAGCCTGCCCGCCTTGTAGTTGTCATTTGACTCTTAACTGTCACTTACAGGTACCTGGTGTCGCCTGCATAATGTGAGATTAAGCTATCACCCTGAGTCGCTGGTAAAAGTGGCTTTTTCTCTTCATTAAAAAAAAGTTGGCTTCTAACAAATTCAGCCAGCATTATCATTTCAAATGCTTCCTGTAGGAAAACTGTTCCTCAAGGATTGGTTATGGATTGTGTTTGATTGATAGCGGAGGAAGCTGAGGGGAGGGGAGGCAATGAATGCCGGTAAAAATCTGCAAAGCTGCACGCACTCAAACTTTACCGAGTATCTGGTGCTTACAGGTGCATCTCAGGAAGGAAGGGCATCATTAAAAAGTTTATTTTAATAAAATGATGTTGGTGTATTGGAATACTTCAGTTGAATTAGAGTGATATAGTTTAAGCCTTTATTTATGTTAAATATGATTATTATAGCGTACAGCTTCTAAAAACCTGGAATTCAGCTTTTCACAAGTTAGACGATTAGGTCAGTCTAATGACAAACAGATGGACCTATACTGAAAAGCATTTTGCATGTACTCAACAGTATTTGCATCCAGGGCTCGTTTTGCATGAATTAGTGCATCGATGTGGCAGTTAGCCCTGAGGTAATGAGGAAGCCCAGCTTGTTTTAATGGCTGCCTTCAGCTCGATTGTTGTTACATTTGGTGCGTTTAACCTTTTGCTTGACAGTGATCTATCAATCTCTTTACAGTTCTTTTTCTCATATCAAACACCCTGAAAAACAAAGTTATTAAAGCAGGTATTGGTACCCCTGGTGGGGCTAGCTGCAGCATTTATCCTGCTTTTGGGCTAAAAGTGGATCAATGCCAGGGAGCCTCACACTGGACCTAAAGCAGATTGGATTTGGTGGCTCTCAACATCTTGATTTCCATATTAAATGTAATTTTTTTTTTTCATTTTCTCCATCTAAAAGGAACAAATCAGACCCCTCAGTAAAAATCAAGTTCTTTTAACTAGGGTAATGAGTAAAAGGGTTTCTTAAGTAAAGGCTTAAACATGAGAAATGCCACTGTTTTTATCCAAGTCCAGGAAGCAGCCATGCTAGGTGGCTCTTTGCACTAGAAAAACGATCTAGAAATAAGAAAAAAATTCTTAAAAGAAGTGTATTTACCCTTACTTTGAGTAGGTAAATAAGATAATTTGCCAATGTAATGATTATTTTTACTCTTACTTAAAAAGCACTTGAAATAAGACAATGCAATTGTGTTTTCTTATTTTAAGTGTAATTTGTCTTGTTCCATTGGCAAAGTGTCTCTTTTACCTCCTCCATTGAAGAACAAATGCACTTATTTTAAGAAGAAATTACTTATCTAGATTTAGATTTTTTCTAGTGTGAGCTCTGATATGAAGTCAGAATCCTGTCAAAAGTGCGCACACATCATAAATACCTATATTGGCAGTTTTGTTTAAAAAAAAAAATAAACATAGACTTCTATTCACAGGCATTTTGATTGTCTATGTGTGGTGATTCTACACAAGGAAAGCCCAATATATCATAAGCATTTTGTGCATGCTCCTACACTGGAAAAACGATCTAGAAATAAGTAAAAATTTCTTACATTTTGTGTATTTATCCTTAATTCGAGTAGCTAAATGAGAAAGTTTGCCAATGGGATGAGAATTTTTATTCTTAAAATATGTTAATTAGATAATATGCACTTGAAATAAGACAATGCAATTGCGTTTTCTTATTTTAAGTGTAAATTGTCTTGTTCCATTGGCAAAATGCCTCTTTTACCTCCTTAATCCGAGAACAAATGCACTTATTTTAACAAAAAAGGACTAATCTAGATTTTTTTTATTTTTTCCAGTGTATTCTGCACACTATTGCTATTTATGCACGTCTAGAGTCTTCCCTACTCATGTGTGGACCTGTTTCTGTGCACTGATGTCATCTTTTGTCACTTTGTTGGTGGAAACAACCTGAGAAAGTAAACTGCCTGTGATTGGCTACTTTTAAGGGAATCCTGCCCATTAGCACAGTACCGTTTTCTTCCTACTTCCAGCTACTAACTATTAGTAAAGCACGAAAACAGTACATTTTGCAGTGTTAAAGTAACACATTTGGTTCCACACTAATTATGATAGGGACCAAATACACTCTCAAAGTGTTACTGCAAAATTTATTGTCTGTAACATATGTTTTGGCAGAATTCTCACTTCATATTTCACACTAGGGATGGAACGGTTTATGAAAACTGTCCGAACCGTTCGGTTCGACGGTTTCGATTCGCGTGTGTTTCGTTCGGTTCATGCGCTGCTCCTTTTTCTCATAGGCGAAGCGATTACACACCAGAGCAGAAGGTGGCGGTACTGCGACCAAAGCCAACCACCAGTAGTAAACAAGAAGAAGAAGAAGCAGCGTAGCCGGGTGTAGCAGAAAAAAAAATCAGTTGTTGTGGAGAATTGTGTGGGTATGGCGAGTGGGAAAGAACAGGAGTTGGAAGACGCGCCAGCAGCACTTAATAGGTCTGCTGTATGGGACCGCTTTGCATTTAGAGTGACCTACGATGACGGCGGAAAGAAAGTTGTGGATAAAAGTGCAACAGTGTGCAAGCATTGTGCAACACATTTTGTTTATGCTAACAGCAACATGACCAACATGTCATGCTAACCCCAAAATCCCACGTACTCCATCAGCGCTCCGCCCCGCTGCGCTCCAGACCGCCTGCACAAAGCAAAGCCTGCAGCCTCCGCTGTGGCTCCCGTCCGCTCCGCTCTGAGTTCCTTGGAGATCATAGAGGGCATGCGCGAGATGATTAAATTCAAAGCAGCAAAACATGCGGAAATGATCCAGGGTTTCAGCGGATCATTAAAAATAATTACAATTCATACATTTTTTAGGTTTTTTTTAATCATTAATTTCATAAATTTTTATAATTTTTATTATTTTTTTTATTTTTTGGTGTAACACTAAACATATACCGAAACGAAAACCGTGAACCGAACCGAACCATGGATTTTGTGAACCGTTCCACCCCTATTTGACACCACCATTTTCATTCACATTTTTTCCTCCACTAAACTTTCTATGAATATTCTTGGACACAACATTTGATGAATTTCCAGCTTCTTCTGCAAAGTCCCTTTGTGAGATCTCCATCCTGCAGGAGGTGTCACTGTTTGCCTGCTTGACAGCTGCCAAGTCAGCATTGTTTTCCTTCATTAATGAGACCATGACGCATCACATCCGTATTTGTATTGCTTACTTATCAATTTGAATGTCTGTTGAAACAAAATGAAACACAAAAGTATGAAAATGCCACATTATGTTTTTTTTTTTTAATCTATTTATAAGTTCTAATTTTTAACAGAAATACTAAAATAAAGAAACTTGTAAAAAGGTTTAAAATTGCTTCTAATTCTGCAATGTCAAACCTGCTGCTTCATGACATTCATCCCATTTCCAGCACCCAGATCTGCTGGAGGCACCATTATTCCCCTCTACCTCCACCCATGCCGTGTCCACCTTTAAATTTTCATATGGAGGAAAAGGGGACGGCCGAAAAAAACCAATTTACTAACAGAGCGACATCATCTGTTTGGCCGTTTATCTCTGACACACCACCCCTCCGTCCAGTGTTGACAGTACATGATATTCCATTAATCTGCCTAATGAAAATTTAACCAGTGTTATAAACAAATAATTGCCCATTATCCTCTCAAAGATCCCGAATAAATTACTTTGGCGTTTTTCATGGCTTCTGAAAGAAGAAGAAACCGGCCCCTCCTGATTGATGTCGGAATAAATGCTGGGCCGTCTCCGACGCTGCGAGTGGGTCTCGGGCTAAGCCTGTGATTGACTTAATGAGAGTCTTTGGGGTGAGTAAATGTTCCAAATTGCTCAGTCATTAGCTTTTACTCGACTGTCTGAAGATACCCCCGGATCTGCAGCGCGGGGTCTCTCCTCTTGTACCATTCCGCCTGCAATTACATTTTCATTTAGAGCAAACCTCTGAAGTCTGATAGGCAGGCCCCTTTTCATTATGCTGGCCTCCTTTTTCTTTTTTATCTAAATGGTGTGAAATGTCTCTTCATTTAGACCAATTAAAGTTGAAAAAGACTGCGCTGTAATGAATTATCATACAAATTATTTACTTAATGCCAAAATCTCTCTCCCTTTCTCCCTCTCCTTCCATCTCATCCTGCTCTCCCCGGCTCCACGGATGCACAGAGTCAGGCAGATGGGGAATACGTGGTGGGGGTCCACAATGGATCCGCTTTGAAAGTGAAACTTCTCTCCGAATGGCACAGATTTTTTCTGAGGTTACGTCCCTCCCCAGTATTTATCTGCGCCTCGCATGAACCGAGCTCTGCATATGGACCATCTCCGCTAATGGAGGAAGAAGTGGGACCCAACATCTGAAGAAGAGGGAATTCTGTGTCATCGTTATGGCTTTTTTCAGATATTTAATTTCAAGAGATGTCTAAGCTCTTCTTAATTAAGGACAAGCTTATGGTTTCAAATTAACTCATTTAATTGAGGGGCCTGCATCTCGTCTGGAAGACAGTGTGGAGAATGTCTCCTTCCGGAGGCTGTTGGCTGACACATAAACACTGGAAGAGTTCACAACTATCACAGCAGCCCCATCCGTACCTCTGGGACCGCCTCTCTCGCTCTCCTCAATGAGAAGAACGCTGCCAAGCCTCTCTCCATTAGCTTTTCACAAGCAGAGCAGCCATTCAGCACATATTCTCCTGCCATTATTCATGTTCGCAGCCAGCGCGCCACATAAGGGTTGTTTTCCAACAGACAAGATAATGGGGAGAGGAATGAAATGCTATATTTTCTCTCTGCGTTTTAGTTTTTACCCCATTTGAGTTACAGGCCCATCGCTGAGGGTAAAGCTGGAGGATTTGAAGCGACTTGTCACCATGGAGACGGCAGTGGGTACTTCATGCCAGAGTAGTTCTGCTAAAGCCCACAAGATGAAGGGGCAGCAAAAAAGGGGGGGTATTAGTTTGTCCCCTGCTTGGCTATCCCCCCCCTTCTCCCTGACTACATATAAAGGTGAGGCGGCCACAACCTCAGACAGAACCAGAAATAAAAACTTCCAATCTAAATAATGGCTTTTAAGCAGCTGAAAGTTATCCAACATCTATGAGAAGGGTCACTTTCACGAGGTGTCAAACTGTTGCTAAACTCACCAGGCAATAGTCTTAAGTACTCCATGATTTGCACTAATTGGTATGAAATCGCCCACAGTGCAGCTACCGCTCTGCAGCGCTGCGTCTGCTCTGTGTCAGCCACCATTCCTTCTGACAGCCTGGAAACACAAACATCAAACTGCGCCGCCGTCCGCCCACCTCTTAGCAGATGTCACAGGTAATTTTTTGTATTTATATTTTATTGTGGATCCCCATTAGCTCTATACAAAGGCTTAGAGTTGGAATCGATTTTAACCGCAAACTTATTAAAGCTGGAGAGAAAACTCTAAAGTTTTAAATTTTTATTGTATATGTAGGTACTTTAAACAATACCAGCGCTCCTAACTTAGTCTGTCTTTTTGGGTATAAATAGTCCAATTAGTCTTATAGAGGGATAAAATTATGTGTTTCTGTGCAAAGCAGGGGTTCCCAAACATTCCTGTGACCTCAAAGATACATAAACAGCCTGGTGACCCCCTAAAAATATATATAAATATGTCACAGAATGCTTATACATACATATATATTATACATATAAAGTGAAGTAATTATGTTAATTTTGAAATACATTTTCTAAATAAGATTTAACTCTTCAATCCATTGTTTTATTTTATTCTTATTTAATGGTATATAAAAAATACATTTATTTGATCGTGCATTTTGCCATTTAATGGGATGTTTAATGTTTAAATCATGTATTAAATACATAAATCTTTGAATAAATAAATAGATGTTACATCTTCTTGTGCTATTTTATATTTATTTTTTCCATTGAGCATGAACATTCATGTCTTTCATGATACATTTTACCCCTTTTAAATCTCAGGCATCACACTGTATTGCTTATGAAAACCAAGGACCCTAAACTTGGTATTTTGTGACCCTCCTGGGGGTCCAGACCCCCACTTTTGGAACCCCGGGTGTAAAGAAGATGTTTTACTTTTTCTCCAGGTTAACACCTGCCCTTACAGAGAATCAGGGATTAGTAATTATCTCTAAACCGATATGAAAGCATATTAGTTAACTTAAGCATGTAAAAACAGAAATTATACCCAAGGCTTTTTGTCCAGCCAAATGATAAACCCACTTCTTTTATCAGACATTAAAATAAACGAAAACTTTTGGTCCTTCTAGTGCTGCTGAATAAAATCTGTAGATGTTTTGTTCCAAAACCACCAATGATAATCAGATCTGTTTTTATTATTAAGAAACGTTTTTTTTTACCCTTTAGGAGGTCACCTTTATGAAGAACCAGAGCTCTGGCTTTTCCTGCTACATCAGAGTTTAGAAAGTTTTGCAGGTGTTGAAACCATGTGTCACACCGGAAAAAGAAAAAGTTTAAAACACACAGGTGGGTAAGATGATAAAAACTCATCTTAAAACAAATTTTACTATGAAAGCAGATTGATAGGAGCTGAGTTGCCAGAGCTCCTTTAAGTGTCTGAAGTTATCATCAGGTACTGATGAGCCAATCAGAGATGTTTCTGTGTGTGAGGCAACAGGCTAACCAAACCTGGTTTTCAATTATTGTATTTTGCTAAGTTCAACCTATTGATCCAAAGATCAATGTGGTTAAAGTAGTTAAGTTAGCTTGAGTTTGTCACAGTTTACCTGTGCAAGAACAAACCTGAGTCTGCTTGACTACGTGATGTAGCTATTAGGATGTCTTGCTATCAGTTGGATGTTAATTTAGAGTAAAAACACAGATACCTCTAATTTGTGGTTCATTATCAATGAATGTGATTCCTTGCCTTTATACATCTCAGAATAAAGAGATAAATAAATAAGCTCACTGCACTTCAGCCAAAGGTAGTTAATTCATAATGGTCACCCTTTCAAAAAGAAAGACGCTAAAAGGTGTTAACAGCTACTTTTAGGCAGGAAGGTGTCTGATAGGTATTTAAAACTCCATAGTTACTCCATAATTTCTGGAAGCTCATATGTGGGATAGTTTGTGTAATTGACCTTTTTTTTTACATTAGATTTTTTTTTTGTTTCAATCAACAGCATTGTGAAAGGTCAGTTTAATAAATAATTATTTTCTTCTAAATCAAAAAATCCAGCTAATCAAGCTGAAATCCCGCCAATCAACTGTGTTCAGTGGATTGTTGTGTGGGTGCTGGTAGAAAGCAACCCTGTTTCCAGTATCTTGAGAAAGTTCAGTCTCTGCTGCGTCTGTTTCTGTGTCCTGGTGGTGTTCTTCTCTCAGGTGATGCAATCAGAGATCCAAACTCTAAAGCAATGGGCCGAATACACAGCCTTGGGGTGCTCCGAGCATCTCTCTATGATCCAAAAAAAGGCCATAAGGACATCAAAGAATTATATATATATATATATATATATATATATAGAGAGAGAGAGAGAGAGAGAGAGAGAGAGAGAGAGAGAGAGAGAATTTAAACACAGGACTATTTACACCCAATTCTCTTAAAAAACAACATTTCAGTTAAATAGGACACAGCTGTACTAATATAAAATTTTTAGAGGATATCAAAGCGATGATGTCGGACTCTTTAAAGGAAAAGTCAGCTCACATTCAGAATACAAACTTCTGAAAGTACTTTAAGTATGAAATTATTAAATACTTTCCAAAAGATGATAAGTGTTTTTAATTAAGAGTCATTTAATTCAATTGTGCTTTACTGAAAAGATCCATGTTTGTTAAAGAACACTACTGACACCTACCGGTTTGTGACGTCACGGTGCGGTATCGGTTGTTGATCAAGTCCCACTGCTGTATCTGGTGTTTGTCACAACGTGCTATTATACATGATGGCGACGACCAGTGCACTATGCGAAGCAGAGAGTAACTGTTTAATGACATTTTCTCTGGCCAGAAGTTTGAATCCTCCCTCTTCAAGTTGGCAATCCAATGACAAACCCGTCCGTGGAGGATCGGGAATCAGAAAGGGGAAATAAAGTTTTTTTTCCCACTTTTACCCGATGTATTCCAGCATCCAGCTGCCATGCACGTGGGCATTGTCAGTTTCACTATAGCTCTGGTGAATTTCAATGGTGAAGTCCTCTGGAAATCTTCAATAATTGTTGTTGTTGCAGATGTGTCTAGTAGTTCCCATTGATTTTGCTTGTAAAGCGGGGAGAATGGCGCTAGGCTTACCGCACCGTGAAGATGTCAGGAATGAGGTGTTACTACATTTTGGCAAAAATGGCCGCTCCCGAACTCAGTGATCACGACAAAAAATATCGTTTTCATTTTTTTTAACTGATTAACGCTAAATTCATTAAATCACCACAAACGTATTAGTTTTAGGTATAAATAATGACCCATTGGTTAATTCCTTGCTGACCGCACTTCTACTTTTAAAAAAAAAGTTATATCTGTCAACATTATTTTCAAGGGGCCATTTTTCAGCAATGTACAGAAGCATCAATTATGTTTGGCATGTTTCTTCCGCTTATTACCCTGATGAAGGAGGTAACTCACTTCAACGTATATGAAGAGTACACCCCCACATGATGCTTATGTGAACAAATTTAAAGGTGATATACAGTTAAATCCATATAAACCTGTCTCCTGGTTTACTAAACATGTGTTTTCATATTCCTTAAGCACTGCAAGTAGCTTTCACTTTAACGCCACATAAAACCCCGGCAGAATAATCTCAAGTGTTTATAGTAAGTGGGTGTATTTTCAGTTCCACTGCACCTCACTGAACAAATGTGATGGCTCAGAGTTAAATGGCCTCCTGTCATTGGATGTTTTTGGTCTCAGAGCAGTGTCACATGTTGTGTTAAGCGGTTTGGTGACATGAGAGGAAGTTCTTTATGAAGCTGCCGGCTAGCATTACCTCCCTGTTACTTTTACACAAAAGAGGGGCTGTTTCTGCAGTATTAATAACCGAGCCTTCACCTAAGAAAAAAATTAATTTAAAACTATGTGTACAGTCTTGAATGGAGAGAGGGTGAAACTATTAATTAAAAGTGGAACAGGTTCTTATTTTAGTGGAAAAGTGGAGAAATTATGAGTCTTTGTTGAGGAAGGCCCAGGAGCAAAGCTTTCATTAGCCTACATGCATGGCAAAAGCAATTCATCAGCTGTAATTTTGCCTCAATGGGCAAAAAAAAAAAGAAGGATCAACCTCAGCATGCTATTTATGGAGATTTACGGAAGTCTGGGAAATGCTAATGTGATTAACATTTATCTACAACATGTTTCGAAATGGCCCTCGTGTCCGCGTTTTGCTTTAAGATTAAGTTATTGCACTTGCTGGAGAAAAAAAAAAAATAGGGGGTGATACAGAATCTGCTTTGCAGTGCAAGAGCACACAATGCTGATTTCTTCTCTTTTTTGAGACTTCTCTGTCATATTAGTGGAGAATTTCTCTCCCCCATCCATCCCTTCCTCTCTGTCTAAATATCTCTCTTTATGTGCGTCTGTCCCTAGATGAAGGCGCGGCAAGCCGAGCGCCGCTTTTGTCCTACCAGAGTGTCTCTCTTGAAATTGTGAACTGTTCCACGGATTAGCCGAGCACAGATTTATTTAATGCATCCTCATAGAGTATTGTTGAAATCTATTTTGGGATATGAAGCTTGCCAAGCTCTAAGCCTGGTAATATATGCCTGCTACAGTTTAAGAGAGAGGGTTCAGAGACCCACTTTATGTTGGGATCATATGGATCATACAGTCGCTGAATGAGAAAATATCAGGGAGCTGGTTGCACATTTATTGTTTTCACGTGGGGAACACAAAAAAGGCTTGTTTTCCAGCCCTTCCTCCTTCGTCGTGTCTGTATGCCCTGTTTAAATATTTGATGTCCAGGAGAACTATTGTGATACTCGCCAGATAAGATACTGCGCATGCGTATGCCATGAGAGGCCTCTGTTTGAGATACAGGCTTAAGGTTTCTGAGAGGCCAACAAAGCCACGGATGGAAAAGACTGCACTGCATTTGCATTTAAGCTGTGGATTTAGGAGCAGCGAGAGCCGAATGAATACTAATATCGTATCTCATTTAAAATGCTAAGTATTGTAAATAATGAAAACCTCATAAATAAGATCAAAACACATATTCTGTGAAGTGTGTTTACAATAAATGAATGAAAAAACAACATACTCTATCAAATATTTCAAACGTTATGTTGCTAAAGATGAGAAGACCTCTGATGTGTTCCAGTCTCTCTGGACATTATGGGGAGAAAAAAAAGAAAAAAAAAATCAACAATCCCCAGGCTGTGACTACACTTCCCAGCATGCCTCGGGGGGGATGAGTTTTGGACCGGTTCTCCTTGCAGTGTGTTTGACAGAGAGTGAGACAAAAGAGAAGAGCCAGGGGGGGGTGCAGGAGTGGGGAGACGGCGCCGGACAAAAGAGAAGACATGGGCTTTGCACGGAGGACACGATTAAGCCAGGAGCATTATCGTGAGTGTGTAAGACGGGGGCCATACTTCAAACGGGATTTTCTCTCCATGACAGGATACTCGGCTGACGCAGAGCAAATAGCTCTCTGTAGCAGCATATGGCTTCAGGCCTCTAGTCCTCTTTTAGAAATTCAACAGACTACAATATAGTGATAGGATCTGCTGCAAAAGGACAGGATGGTAGACAGTTACAGATAAGTGAATACAATGGTTCCAAAGTCAGGAGGGTATTTTACTCCGTATCTTTCTACAGACCCAACAGAGAAGCAAATAAAAAGCTGGTTCACATATTTGGTCACTTGTTCCAAATATGATTACACAGAAAAACAAGTCAAATATCAAAGGTAAACATGGAAAAAATAATATGATCAATATAATTTCTACCTGTGTGCCATATTGGGGGAAACATTTTCCATAAAAGCCTTTGTCATGTGCAAAGTTTTACCAATGCTTACAGTCTAAATGCTTTCTTATTCTATTACACACAACCTTTTTTTACATGTTGTGGTGTCATATGAAACACATCATTCTCACATGTGGACTATTTTCCACATGTTTCACATGGTATTTGCAGGATCTAAAACTGTTCTGTTTTCTCTACAGTATCATATCAGATTCCAGTTTTGTTGTCATTGTACATGTCAATAAAAATTATAGATACTGTAGATATTTACTTCAACTGCAATTTATGAAACTAATTTTGTTTTATTGTTGTAAATTATTGTGATTACCAGGAGGTGTATTAGTATGTGTATATATATATATATATATATATATATATATATATATATATATATATATATATATATATATATATATATATATATATATATATATATATATATATATATATATATATATACACATATATATGTATATACACATATATATGTATATATATGTGTGTATATACATATATACACTATATTGCCAAAAGTATTTGCTCACCTGCCTTGACTCACATATGAGCTTAAGTGACATCCCGTTCCTAATCCATAGGGTTCAATATGACGTCGGTCCACCCTTTGCAGCTAGAACAGCTTCAACTCTTCTGGGAAGGCTGTCCACAAGGTTTAGGAGTGTGTTTATGGGAATTTTTGACCATTCTTCCAGAAGCGCATTTGTGAGGTCGCACACTGATGTTGGACGAGAAGGCCTGGCTCTCAGTCTCCGCTCTAATTCATCCCAAAGGTGTTCTATCGGGTTGAGGTCAGGACTCTGTGCAGGCCAGTCAAGTTCATCCACACCAGACTCTGTCATCCATGTCTTTATGGACCTTGCTTTGTGCACTGGTGCACAGTCATGTTGGAAGAGGAAGGGGCCAGCTCCAAACTGTTCCCACAAAGTTGGGAGCATGGAATTGTCCAAAATGTCTTGGTATGCTGAAGCATTCAGAGTTCCTTTCACTGGAACTAAGGGGCCAAGCCCAGCTCCTGAAAAACAACCCCACACCATAATCCCCCCTCCACCAAACTTTACACTTGGCACAATGCAGTCAGACAAGTACCGTTCTCCTGGCAACCGCCAAACCCAGACCCGTCCATCAGATTGCCAGATGGAGAAGCGCGATTCGTCACTCCAGAGAACGCGTCTCCACTGCTCTAGAGTCCAGTGGCGGTGTGCTTTACACCACCGCATCCGACGCTTTGCATTGCACTTGGTGATGTATGGCTTGGATGCAGCTGCTCGCCCATGGAAACCCATTCCATGAAGCTCTCTGCGCACTGTTCTTGAGCTACATGAAGTTTGGAGGTCTGTAGTGATTGACTCTGCAGAAAGTTGGCGACCTCTTCGCACTATGCGCGTCAGCATCCGCTGACCCCGCTCCGTCAGTTTACGTGGCCTACCACTTCGTGGCTGAGTTGCTGTCGTTCCCAAACACTTCCATTTTCTTATAATACAGCTAACAGTTGACTGTGGAATATTTAGGAGCGAGGAAATTTCACGACTGGATTTGTTGCACAGGTGGCATCCTATCACAGTTCCACGCTGGAATTCACTGAGCTCCTGAGAGCGACCCATTCTTTCACAAATGTTTGTAAAAACAGTCTGCATGCCCAGGTGCTTGAATTTATACACCTGTGGCCATGGAAGTGATTGGAACACCTGATTCCAATAATTTGGATGGGTGAGCAAATACTTTTGGCAATATAGTGTATGTATATATATATATGTATATATATATATATATATATATATGTGTATATATACATATATATGTGTATATACACATATATATGTATATATATATATATATATACATATATATGTATATATATATATATATATATATACATATATATGTATATATATATATATATATATGTATATATATATATATATATATACAAATATATATATATGTATATATACACATATATACATATGCATACATACATATATACACATATATATATATACATATACTTACATATATACATCTATACACATATATACATACATATATACATACATACATATATACATAGATACATATATATACATACATATATACATATACATGTCTATATACACATATATATATATATGTGTGTGTATATACATATATATATATGTATATATATATATATACAAATATATATATATGTATATATATACATATATATACACATATATATACATATATATACACATATATATATACATATATATACACATATGTATACATATACATACATACATATATACACATATATATATATATATACATATACTTACATATATACATCTATACACATATATACATACATATATATACATACATACATATATACATACATACATATATATACATACATATATACATATACATGTCTATATACATATATATATATATATATATATATATATATATATATACACACACACAGAAATATATATATAATTGAGTCGTTTTTTAGAAACAACAATTAAGGGTAAAGCCGACACTGAGGACAGATATAGGAATATTTATATTAAACCACATCACCTGTTTAATATTTAAATGGTGGAAAAAAATACAATTGAGACAAATTGAAATTTACATTTAGAGAGGGTTCTGATAGCTAAATGATAAAAGTAAGCAATTAACTTATGTTTTTTTATTTTGTTTGTTAAAAGGGTTTAATAAAAATTCATGTAAAAAACAATTGGCTGTCCACGAGTCACAGATGCCATTTTTATTGCAGATTTCTTCATATCATCATCATCTTGGTAAAGTTATCATGTGTGGATCAGTGGGAGGGGTAGTTGTCAGGGTAAAGGGTTCATATAGGTTTGATTCCTTCTACCTCATGCCTTGGTATAATAAGAACAAACAAAGAGGTTAATATCACTAGAGGAGCCCCATTTGTTTGACCATAATACCCTTACTTTTTTTTTTTTTTAAATAAACCGTGTATCTCTTCTTGCAGAATGTGGTAAACATTTTTCACATAATCTACAGTATGATGTTAACATGTCAAACTTCTTCTAATTATTAGAGGAGGAGGAAGCACACAGAACAAATACATTTGACTCACTTGAAAGGAGGAACTGAAGCTTTTTCTTGAACTGCCATAGAGGAGGCATTAAGCTTTACAAATATGACTCTTGCAAGGAAGCCACGGGGTTCAAACAATTAGTCTGTGATTATTATTACTTCTGTTGTTATTACTAGTCCCAGCAGCCGAGCTGTTATGGTAACCTCGGACGCAGTCCATACTACTAATCCTCGGCCCTTTTCTAACCTCAACCTTTACTCTCTTAATCAACATCATATTTCAGAGCAAGTGGGCAAAATATTTACGTGTTATCGCTTCTGCAGAGCTCACTGAGAATTTGCCCTCACTCTGGGAATTCTTGGCGCTGGAGCTGTTTGCAAGCTTGTATACGTTGCAGTGTGTGTGTTATTCTGTTCAGGCCTCCTCTGTTGGTTTTTCATCTTTTGTCCAAGTTGAAAGTCGCAGTGTCATTAAGGTCCCAATAAAGGCTCCCATTGTGGATGAGCTGCCGTGGGTGGTGGAATCCTGACTTTATAAAGCTCTGTCTCTCACATTATGGTGTCACTAACAAATATGAGTTCAGGCCCTGACTTTAGAAGTTTGTTTTAAAATAGCAGACAGAGAGACAGCTGGACTGCAACCGCAACTAGACAAGTTTATATTCCAGACTTCAAGCTTCTTTTTTTTTATTCTTTATTAAATACTCAACCCATCTGTCCTCAGTCCGGAAAAAAAAAAAACTATTGAGAAGTTTTGATCCAACAGCAAATATAAACTGGACAGGCAGATAAAGGAAAAGCACGAAAACACCAAAGCTAGCAAACACCAGAATGAGACAAAGATATTTCCTATGCAAAGCTCACACACAATGTCATGTGTGATAGCGACGAATCCCCTCCAAGTCACACGCGTGGGGGGGGGGGGACCGGGGAGACAGAAATGAGGTCGACTGCCTGCATCTACCAATGATCCCCCCACTCTCTTAGCTTTGATTCTGCTTATCCACTATCTCGCCATATAGCAAGGGACACAAAGCAGATTTCAGCTTTGGGCTAATCTCATTAAGAAACTCTAACCACCCCTATGAGTAGAGGGGGAGACGAAAAACCCCAACTCATTCTGCACCGTGCCAGAGCCTAGGCTCAGGGAGGCAGGTGTAATGTTACATAATTAGCCTCTAAACGGTAAAAAGGAGATTATTGCAAATGGCCTGCTAGCCAGCACATGCAGTGGACCCCGTCCCTGAAGACTCGGCAGCCTGGTGGAGCTGAAAACACCTCTGGAGAATTAATGTGTTAAAAAAGATAAACAGGTTAGTGGAGGTAAATGGGTGGGACTGGTTGATAGGACCACTTTAAAAACTGATGTGGTTTGCAGCAAATAAAAGAAAGTATCCTCATCTGCTGCTGGATTCCTGCAAAATATGTTCATAACCTCCATTAATTCAGAGCTTTGGATGACATGTTTGAACTTCCTGGAGCTTATTGTAAGCTTGCTACCATAGCAGGAACACCCACCTGTGTCCACGTTTCTACCTACAGTACTTGCATCTTTGTTATTCAATCCGCTACGCAGTCACCAAAGCAGCCCCACATCACCATGCTTCCTCCAACATGCTCTACTGTTGGTAGCATCTTTATTTTTGTCCCTCTGAGGCGCTCTTGAAAATTTCAACTTAATTAAAGGTGCTCCTTCACCTCTCCATCTTTCTGTGTAGGAGTCCAATTGGCGTCCGATTTTAGATTTACTTATTTGTCTTGCTTAAAACAAACAAAGGTAATACTATCAAGGAAGAATAAAGTGACGAAACTACACTAATAGTCTCAATTAATAAAAAAGGAAAATCAATAACAAATTCAATCAATTAATTCAATGCAATTTTCACAATCAGGATTAGGAGACAGTGCTTTCTATACAGAACTTTGGCAGATTTGATGTGTTGTGAATTTATTCTTTACCGGTTTTTTTATTGATTATAAGCGGCAGATGTTTGGATCGTCTAAGGCAGGGGTCACCAATTAAAAATAAGCAGGGTCCGAATAAAGAAAACCATCAAAGGTCTGTAGACATTTTTAATTATAATCTGTTACTTTAAACAGAATTTAACACTGAAATAAAATGAGGTTTTTATGCATCCATTTCATCCATAGACTTTTTAGATAATAAAATATAAAAAAAAGAAAATGTTTCCTTTTTAAAATCTAAAGTGTTTTTTTTAAGTAAAGAACAATAATCGTTCAGTTTGGTATATAGACAATTTCCTGACAACATATTTTATAAAACACCTGAACTGATCGTTTATTTATTTATTTTTCCGTCTTAATGTTGGCAGTGGGCTTGAGGCTGCCCTGCAAGGCTTTAAACCTGGGTTTGAATGGAGACTAAGCCATTCTCAAGCACATATCAAGGTGCTCATTTTGAGCCTGGATCCAGATTTATTGTTGATTCTGTTCATGGTGGAGAATCCTGCTTCACAGCAGCAGGTTGAGCCAAACATCCTCTAAATGTGCAGGGTCATCTTTGAGCACGCCATTTCACTTTTCTGTCACTAGTTCAGCACAATTCTTGCAGTAGTTCCTTCACTTTTTCTCATCTTCTCCTTCTTTCCCATCGGCCGGCTTGCCACAGGTTTGCCTGCTGTGTCTAAAAGTAGCAGCAGCAGCAACCCAGACTGACACAGATCATTGGCTAATATGCATCACCTGTAGCCTGGTCCTGGAGGACTTTACCGTACAAACAGGAGAAGCAGCGCAAGTGAAATTAGACACTGCCATCAGACAACATTTATAAATGTTTAAATCAGGTTGTGTCCAGATTAGCCAGCAGGTGGGTCCGGATCCAGACCGTTAGTCCGTGACCTCTGGTGTAAGGAATAGTGTTTCTTTTCTGTGCAGCAGAAAGCAAAAAATACACTCTGTCCAAAAGCATTTCTTCCCATCTGGTTAAATGAGATGTATTGTTCCTCATGTTCTCCCAACCCAAGAACCCGTGTTCTTCTTTGCTTATCCCAAGCAGGGTCACAAGGGGTGCTGTTGCTTATCTCCAGCTGTCTACGGGTGAGAGGCGGGGTCCACCCTGGACAGGTCGCCAGTCCATCGCAGGGCAACACAGAGAAAAACACACCTAAAGTAAATTTAGAGAAGCCAATTAACCTAACAGTCCTGTTTTTGGACTGTGGGAGGAAGCCGGAGTACCCGGGGAGAACCCACTCATGCACAGGGAGAAAATGCAAACTTCATGAAAATCTGCGGTCCGGGAATCAAACACAGAATCTTCTTGCTGCAAGGCAGCAGTTCTAACCACTGTGCCACTGAGCAGCCCTTAACCCCTAGAACCCTACGGACCCACCGGCGGGTCCAGCTGCTACGTGACCTCGTAATTTTAACAAACCCCAAGTATTGATGTAAAAAACACATTTGGCACAGTTTGGTGACACTTATGGATAAATGTGCCAAAATGGCCTCTCCGCCTAAGAAATTTCTCACTAATACCATTCTAAAATAAATATGATTCATCTGATTGAGTCCAAATTTGGTATATTTTTACACAACATTTAGATTTAAAAGTCTGTACTACTTTTTTGTGCTATAAATAATATTTTGGTAGTGTTTTGCAATGTTTATTTCAAAGAAAATTTTGGCGAGGTTCAAAAAAATGCAAAATATTTTGTATTTTGTCCCTAATATTTCAGGCAGGGTCAAAGCTACAATGGTGCTGACACCAGAAAACAATTCTATGACATCTTACCTTTACAGAGGTACCAAAAGTTTCTTCTTAAATCTAATAGCTGTGAGGCTATAAGTGATTTACTTTTGTGTGTTTTTGTCAGGCAGAAATTTATTTATTCCCCCTGAGGGTGTAAGAGGTTAAATATTTTAAACACATCTTAATTGTTATTGTTTGTTTAATACCCCAATAGATTTTAATGCAGTTTTCATTGCTTATGACCAAATTGCAAAACAATAGGTAATGTGTGAAAAAACATGTGTGTGCATAAACAGTTTAGACACCTGTAGTGATAAAGGTGGCTTTATAAACATACTAAATTACAAACTCTTTTAATCAGAGGAATAAAAGTTAGTTTATTATGACAATGAGATATTTACATTAATTTAAAAGTGGTAGTTTTTCCCCAACCTCAGTATTTTCCAGTTTTGGTCAGCTTAGGTCTGGTTTTTGGCTTTTGACCCAAAGAGTCACCAACGATCCCACCTACCTATCTTTCCACTGCCTAGTGTGCTGGATAATACGCTGCAATCTGTGGGCTGAATGTCCCACGCAGTCCTATGGATGTGACGTCAATCGACGCTGCATGAACGCCCCTGCCAGTTTGGAAATAGGAAGTCACGTTGTTTAAGTAGAAATAGTCGTAAAAGACGAAGTACTTGTTTCAAACACTGTGTCTGAATGTCCGCCCTAATCACTTGTGACGTAATAAACAGACTTACAGCATCAGCAGTGATGTGGTGCGAATACGGTGTTGAATTGGCCGGTGGCTGCAGTTACCTGCAGCGCCAGTCGACTCATTCATGAGTCTCATTCCTCATCTAGTTCTAGTTCCTCTAACTCTAATGTCTTGATTCTTAAGGGAAAAAAAAGGTGGACTGCTTCTGCAAAAAAAGTTTTTTTTTCTAAGACTGTCTGTAAAATATGAGGTTGAGGTGCAACGAAGTAAGAGACACTGAAACATGCTTTATGTGTGAAAAAGGGGGGTCAAACGCTGATAAATACATCTTCTAAAGGGATGATTAAGATAAAACTAGACCTTAACACTTTAATCTAGAAAAGAAGGAGAAATAATTACAGAGACTCTGGCTTCATGATAATGTGCTCAATAATGGAACAAATCAGAATCAGAAATACTTTAATAATCCCAGAGAGAAATCATTTTAGTTACACGCTCCAGTTACAGTTTTATATATATGTACACACATCCAACTATACAATATAATAAAGATAAAAAATAAGAATAAAAAGAGATAAAATATATACACATATAGCTCTTCTGTATATATATATATATATATATATATATATATGTATGTATGTATATCTATGCATATGTAAAAACTAAATCCAAATAAAGTGAATATCCAACTAAAGTGATAAATCCAAGTAAAGTGATACGTGGCGTGCAAAAATAGTGCAAATGATGCTCCCATTGGTTTTTATTAGGGATGCACGATATAATCGGCCCCCTATCGGTATCGGCCTGTATCGGCCTTAAAACTAAATATATCGGACATCGGCCACCCCACCGATATTTTACCCGATATTTGATCAGCTTCTGAGTTTCTAAAGTCTAAAAAAAAAAAAATAAATAAAATACTACTTCTTCTTCTTCCTCAAAAACTTCTTTTTTACAGACTTAAAAACTTCTAAAGACGAGGGAAAAAATATTGATACATTAAAATATCACAATATCTTCATATGCTGATATATTGCCATTTAAAAACACCATATCAATCTCTTTTACTAATGAAATATTGCTATATGTCATCGTTATGCTACGAAATCCCCCGAAAATTCACGAAATTTTGCCATATTTTTATATGTTGATATATTGACGCGGTATCGATCTATTTTACTAACAAAATCTCACAAGAATTTGCAAAATATCACGAGAGTTTGTAACAGAACAATGAAATTTCACGAGATTTTGAAAGTAAAATAGATCGATACCGCGTTTTTAAAAATCAATTTGACATCAGCATGTGAAAAATATATTTGAGTATATTATTTTTCAAAGTGTCAGAAATGGATAACAAAACTGCTATTTTCAATGACTACTTATTTTTGTCCAGCTTTAACATCGGTATCGATATCGGTTATCGGCTACTGTTATGTGCTTCGGGCACATTAGGATTTTTGTCTATTTCTTTTCTTTGTTTTCTTACAGACTTTAGTTGAAGGATCTTTTGTTAATATATTTTGGGATTCTTTTAGCGAGTTAATTACGTTAATTTGTGGTGCTGTCGTCCGCCTATAAATAGGCTGGCTTTCAGCATGTTGGGCGTTCCTTTTCCAACTTCGTTTGGACGCCGCTTTCCACCTGCTTCCATTTGTTCCATCGTGCGCGGTGCGCACTTGTCTTGTCGCTGCGGCCTGCAGCGGACGTTCCAGCCTGCCATGCGGTATTTTTGTTAACTGTTTCTTACTTTTTTCTTGAGGTTTTTGGCCTGGCGGGACCGGTTGTCCTGTTTTCGATTTTTCTTTTGCTTAGGTTATTTTTGGCCTTTAGTCCGGTACCAGTAGGGGCTTCGACGGCCCTGTATAGGGTTGGCCCCCTGCTGTACCGTTTTATTCTGTTTGATCGGCCTGCCAGGTCCAACTTTCTGTTGTTACTTTGGGTTTCTATTTTTACCTTTTGGGGCACGGGATTTGAGGGCCTTTAACTCTTTTTCTCTTCGCAGAAAATCTGAAGAAGCCGAACCAAGAAAAACTAATCGAAGAGAATTGATAAATAAAATAACTTTTTTGAACCCTCACCTTTTGTCTCGTGTCCTCAAATATGTTGTGTCCTTGGTGGACGTAACATATTTAAGGGGGCTTGTCTAAACAACGTTTGCCTTTAGTGTCCCCGAAAATGTTGTGTCCTTGGTGGACGTAACATATTTATGGGGGCTTGTCTAAACAACGTTTGCCTTTAGTGTCCCCGAAAATGTTGTGTCCTTGGTGGACGTAACATATTTATGGGGGCTTGTCTAAACAACGTTTGCCTTTAGTGTCCCCGAAAATGTTGTGTCCTTGGTGGACGTAACATATTTATGGGGGCTTGTTTAAACAAAGTGTACTTTTGGAGACAGGTCGTGTCCTACGGTTGGTTCTTGTTTGTTGGCGGTTGTGCTGGGTTTGTGTGTGTTTTTGCGCAGCTGACGCGCGTTGCGCGGATTAGTTAGAGCATTCGGTTCTGGTGGTGCTGTAGCTTTGTTTGTGCAGAGGTGTTCCTGATTTGGTGTGGCTTGATTCCAGGGGTAGACATGGAGTTTGACCTGGATGAGTTTGTTCGAGGGCCCACGTTGGATACTTTGCGTAACTGCACAAAGGATCAGTTGCTGTTAATAGCCGAGCATTTCAAGGTTACCGTAGATAAACGCGTTAAGAGGGGAACAGTTGAAGCTGAGTTGTTAGAAGCGCTGGTGCAGATAGGAATTTTTCCTGCTACAGTTTTACCGAAAACTCCTGTTGGATCGCCATCGAAGGCTTCGTTGAAAGATGACCCGGTGCGTTTGAAGGAACTGGAAGTTGAATTGGGTCGGCTTGCTTTGAGAGAAAAGGAGCTGCATCTTGAACAGCGACGATTAGAGATACAAGCCGAACTGCGTTTGAAGGAACTCGAGCTTGGTGCTGAGTCTTCACAACCCAAATCGAATGATTTCGACGTGAGTAGAAATGTTCGCCTGGTTCCTCCATTTAATGAGCGGGATGTTGATAAATACTTTACCTTCTTTGAAAGAGTGGCACTCACTCTCAAGTAGGGATGGGGATCGAAACCCGGTTCCATCAAGGACCCGGTTCCACTTTTTTCAAAACCCGAAAATCAATAACGTTTGGGCTTATCGATACCACTATCGAGTCTGGTCGTTTTTTTTCTTTTCTCCCGGAGGTCCTGTAACATAATTGTGTGTCCCTCGAGTCGCGTCACAGCATTTAAATCTAATCAATCCAATCACTGCAGCATGTCCATCAATGTTTTGGAATGAAATTGTAAGCAAACAGATATTAAAAGTAAAACAAGTTAAGTCTGGCAGTTAACTTCGCTCGCGACTCGAGGATGAATGAACAGACGAAAAGACTCCTGCTCCTCCGGCTGCTGCCCCGCCGCACCACAGCCGTCTCGTCTTCATCATCCACTCAGAGTACAGGCCCATTCATACCTCACGTAAAAGACGGATACGGATACGTGTGGAGTGTTTCATACGTTCTAACCGTCGATTTCGTCCGTACTTTGACACGAAAATTGGGAGCTTACGCTTACGGACGAAACGGATCAATACGGAGCAATACTACCGGAAACGGTGGGGGCGCTATTGAGTTTTTAATACAAAATGTCAACAAAATCACTAAGAATGCAACAGAATCAAGTCTTGGACCATCGCCATGTTTTGATCAATGACGAATCATTGGCGCCCAGCACTGCCACCTAGAGGAAATACGGGTTATTGCGCACCTCAACGGACGGAGGTATGAAGGAGTCAACGGATAGAACGTACGGACAGAAATACGGACGTGCAGGCCAAACGTGAGGTATGAATGGGCCTTAACACTGGTCAGCGCGCACACAGACTTTGTAGCTTGTCCGGTCAGTTAAAAATATTAATTGTGAAATCCGTGTTGTAATCGGAAGCATACAAGCTAGTTAGCTTGAAAAGTAAATAAAGTTTCAGACGTGCTGCGTGATGATGTGTTCAGATTTGCTCAGTAAAACAACAATTAGGTTATCATGATGCGTTCAAGTGTAACGTAAAGAAAACGGGAAATTTTGTTTTTGGCGAGAAACATGAGTAATACAGTTGTATATTGCTTTAATTATTTTAGAATATATAATGAAACTACTGATGCCAACATTTATTAAAAATTACATTTAATTTAAAATACAATTATTTATTTGTTAAATATTTTCCTAATCACTAAAAACATGATGAAAAGTGACAGTAGACGTATAATACATAAACCAACAATTGTGAAAATATATTCTAGTTAGTTTTATGTCATTTCGAAGTGGCCTATTACATTAGCCATGTTTATTGAAGGCTAGAAACATTTTGTTATGCTCACTTGTTAAGCAATAAAAGCAATAGCAGTTCTGTTAAAAAAAATTTGTTGCATCGTCTTTCCATTAAATAACAGAAAAGTATCGATAGTGGTATCGATAAAGACTCGGATCGATAAGGAGTATCGATAAACGTATCGATATCAATAAATATTAACGATCCCCATCCCTACTCTCAAGTGGCCCAAAAATGTGTGGACTTTGTTGTTACAGTGTGCATTAAGTGGCAAAGCGCAGGAGGCATATGTGTGGCTGTGATAGCCTTGATTTTGAAAAAGTTAAAAGTGCTGTTTTGAGGGCATATGAACTAGTACCGGAGGCTTATCGTCAGAAAAAAAACGCTACAATCAAACTTATGTGGATTTTGTTAGAGATAAGGAAATTCTCTTTGATCGTTGGTGCGCTTCTAAGAAGGTTGCCGATTTTGCGCAGCTTAAGCAACTTATTTTGTTGGAAGACTTTAAAAATAATTTGCCTGAGAAAGTTACCACCTACTTGAATGAAAATAAAGTCTCAAATGTGTCAGAAGCTGCAGTGCTCGTTGATAAGTACATGTTAACGCACAAAAGTAATTTTGAGCGCTCACACATCTTTAGTAAGTTTGACCACTCTGAAAATAATGGGAAGGAGTGTGCCAAAACTGCCCCGCTTGTTGAAACAGATATATCTGCTGCGCTCGGTGGCGTTGAGGGCAAATCAGATAACCGGTTGGAATTAAAAACTAATGGTACGTGTCTTTATTGTAAAAAGAGAGGACACATTGTGGCCAATTGCCCGGTTTTGCAAAGAAAGAACACTAAGCCCGTCGCTCTAATTAAAACTGTGGAAGGCGATGCTCATTCACTTTCAACACAGCCTTGTGAGTATGCTGATTTTAAGCCTTTCATTATGGATGGGTTTGTTTCTTTGTCTCTAACTGGTGAAAAGATCCCTGTAAAAATATTACGAGACACTGCTGCCTCTCAATCTTTTATTATGGAGGGAATCTTGGCGTTGAATAACGACACTGCGATTGGTTCTGATGTTCCAGTGCGTGGCTTTGGCATGCAAGACATCTGCGTTCCTCTGCATAAAATCATGATCCAGTCTGAGCTGTGGTCTGGTGACGCTGTGGTTGGGGTGCATCCTAGTTTTCCAATAACGGGCGTCTCCATGATCATGGGCAACGACTTGGCTGGGGGTCGGGTATTGGTTACCCCAGATGTTACACCTGTTCCGGTGTTGAGCGACTGTCCAGATGCGCTCGCCCGTAAATTCCCAGATGTTTTCACGTCATGCGCAGTTACGCGTGCAGCACTTAAACGTCATCAAGAAGAGAGTAAAGATGAGTTTGACTTGAGTGAAAGTTTTTTGTTCAATGCTGAATCCGAACATGTTCCATTGAAGCAAACTGTGGAGGATGACATGTTGGATGTGAATACACTATCATGGTCTAGGAAGCAGTTGATCGAGCTCCAAAAAAATTATAAAAGTTTGGAGTCATTGTTCGGCGATGCATTAACTGATAAGCCTGACTCCATTTCTACTGGCTATTTTTTGGATGATGGTCTTCTGATGCGTAAATGGACCCCTTTGAATGTGTCTCCTGTTGAAGAGTGGAGTGTGGTGAAGCAGATTGTTGTTCCATCTCCATATCGTTCAGAAATTTTGCGGTTGGCACATGATAATCCGTTAGCGGGTCACCTTGGCATCAGAAAGACCTATGATCGCATTTTGCGTCATTTCTTTTGGCCAGGATTGAAGAGCGATGTCGTGTGCTACTGTAATTCGTGTCACTTTTGTCAAGTATCTGGAAAGCCGAATCAGACGATTTCTCCTACTCCTTTGTATCCCATCCCAGCCATCACTGAACCATTTGAGAGAGTATTGGTTGACTGTGTGGGTCCGTTGCCTCGAACCAAAGTGGGGAATAAGTTCTTAGTAACGGTGATGTGCACCTCTACTCGTTTTCCAGAGGTTTTTCCGGTGCGTAAAATAACTACGCCCGTAGTGGTTAAAGCATTGACAAAGTTTTTTTCATTGTTTGGTTTACCTCGGGTTGTGCAGACTGACCAGGGGTCTAATTTCATGTCTAGAGTTTTTGCACAGGTTTTACGTCAATTGGACATAAAGCACCGTCATTCCAGCGCTTATCACCCAGAGAGTCAGGGCGCACTCGAGCGTTTCCATCAAACTTTAAAAACAATGCTTCGCACCTACTGTTTGGAGTTTGAAAAAGACTGGGATGAAGGTGTACATTTACAAATGTTTGCCATTCGGGAGGTGGTTCAGGAGTCTCTGGGGTTTAGCCCGTCGGACTTGGTTTTTGCTCACACTGTTCGCGGCCCTTTAAGGCTGTTGAAAGAGAAGTGGTTGTGTGACAAATCTGACCAGAATTTGTTAGACTATGTTAGTAATTTCCGGCTGAAGTTGAGCCGTGCGTGTGAGATTGCTAAAGAGAATCTTAAAACTGCACAGGCTAAAATGAAGTCCCTGTTTGACAGAAGGGCAGTTTTGAGAGTTTTTCAGCCTGGGGAGAAAGTGTTAGCGTTACTTCCGGTTCCTGGTTCCAGCTTGCAAGCGCGCTATAGTGGGCCTTATACAATCACGAGAAAGGTTGGTGATCGTGACTATCTGATCTCTACTCCTGATCGGAGGCGGACTTCACGCTTATGTCACGTGAACAGGCTGAAGCCGTACGTCGAACGTGTGCCCGCTCTGCATAAATCTATTAGTTGTGTTTCCAGTGAACGAGATGACGCAGGTGTCGGGGCAGCTGCAGATGCACGGGAGGAGCTGTCCGGTGCTGAACCTGAAGGTGACATTTTCTCCCCGGCTGTTACTGAAGGGAGGGTTCCAAATTCAGCGGTTTTGGGGAACTTGCCTCTCTTGTTGTCCCACCTTGACTTTTCCAAACAGGCTGATGTAGTTCATTTGATCCAGTCTCATAGGTCTCTGTTTGCAGATATTCCCACTCAGACTCGTGTGCTCAGCCATGACATTGACGTTGGTGATTCCAAGCCAATTAAACAACACCCGTACAGAGTGAACCCAGACAAACGGCGCCGTTTGCAGACGCAGGTGGAGTACATGGTGGAACATGGACTTGCTGTTGCCAGCAGTAGTGCGTGGAGTTCACCATGCCTCCTGACTGTTAAAGCCAATGGGGAGGACCGTTTTTGTACGGACTTCAGGAAGGTAAATGGGGTGACTAGGCCCGATTGTTATCCACTCCCTCGTATGGAGGATTGTGTGGACCATGTGGGGGCTGCCCAGTTCGTTACGAAGCTGGATCTGCTAAAGGGGTACTGGCAGGTGCCCTTAACGGCGAGAGCCCAGGAAATTTCCGCTTTTGTCACACCCGATGATTTCCTTCAGTACACCGTGATGGCTTTTGGGATGCGTAACGCCCCAGCGACGTTTCAACGGCTAATGAATGTTGTTTTGTCGGGTTTATCATTCTGTGAGGCTTATTTGGATGACGTGGTGATTTGTTCTGCTACCTGGACTGAGCACGTTGACCATTTAAAAACTGTTTTTATGCGTCTGAGTGAGGCTAGCATGTTCGTGGTAAAGACAACGTAGTGGCCGACGCACTCTCGCGACTCTAGTCCCGTTTTTTCTCTGAATGGGTTGAGTTTTTTTTTTTACTTCAGACCCCATTCAGAGTCTTTGGGTGGGGGTGTTATGTGCTTCGGGCACATTAGGATTTTTGTCTATTTCTTTTCTTTGTTTTCTTACAGACTTTAGTTGAAGGATCTTTTGTTAATATATTTTGGGATTCTTTTAGCGAGTTAATTACGTTAATTTGTGGTGCTGTCGTCCGCCTATAAATAGGCTGGCTTTCAGCATGTTGGGCGTTCCTTTTCCAACTTCGTTTGGACGCCGCTTTCCACCTGCTTCCATTTGTTCCATCGTGCGCGGTGCGCACTTGTCTTGTCGCTGCGGCCTGCAGCGGACGTTCCAGCCTGCCATGCGGTATTTTTGTTAACTGTTTCTTACTTTTTTCTTGAGGTTTTTGGCCTGGCGGGACCGGTTGTCCTGTTTTCGATTTTTCTTTTGCTTAGGTTATTTTTGGCCTTTAGTCCGGTACCAGTAGGGGCTTCGACGGCCCTGTATAGGGTTGGCCCCCTGCTGTACCGTTTTATTCTGTTTGATCGGCCTGCCAGGTCCAACTTTCTGTTGTTACTTTGGGTTTCTATTTTTACCTTTTGGGGCACGGGATTTGAGGGCCTTTAACTCTTTTTCTCTTCGCAGAAAATCTGAAGAAGCCGAACCAAGAAAAACTAATCGAAGAGAATTGATAAATAAAATAACTTTTTTGAACCCTCACCTTTTGTCTCGTGTCCTCAAATATGTTGTGTCCTTGGTGGACGTAACAGCTACACGAGTTTTAAAATATCGGCATATCGGATATCGGCCAAAATCCCAATATCGTGCATCACTAGTTTTTATAATTCTATGAAACACACCCCTATAAGGGGCTGTACATATAAGTAGAAAATGTCCTCTGAAACAGATTCTGTAACAGCGTAGTGTTTCAGACTAAATACAAATGTAGGCCACTGGTCCGTCACAGGATCAAATGAACAAGATTCTTTAGAAAAAAACAATTTCATGCAGAAATGCATTGCTTGTACAATCGAATCCAGGACCTTCTTGCTGTAGGACGCCGTTGCTAAAGGTTGCACAACCATCCAGTCCACAATGAAATTCTCAGAAGCTGCATGGCATGCATTAACTCCATGCTGGATAAAGAGCACCAATAAACCCTAGAATGAATGGGGCAGTCATGTTAAACCTTGATAAACCACTTTCCCCTCCCTTCGTCTTAACAAGTAGAAATATTTCTATTAACTCATAACAAATGTATAAGCGATATTTAATGAGGCCCAAATTGGTGTCCGTGCTGATCGCCCCATCACCCGTTTGAACATCTGCAACCAGGCCCTCTGCAGGAGCGCCTAACTGCAGAATTGATGGAGATGGCCTGATCCAGGGAGCTCACACATTGTCCCTCAAAACCTCAGGACCGGACTACCATATCAGATTGTTGCCATATGTGGCACGGCGCACCACTCAGCCAGTGACAGTGATCGACTACTACCACACCACAAACATTACTGTCAGAGTTCAAACACTGAAAGGAGCCCAAATGAAGGATTTCTGCAGCCCATCTTTGTGGAATACCCCCATACTGTCCGGCATGCATGTTAATTAGAGAAACAGATGATCTGAGCGTCTCTGAGGGCAGAGCCGGTTAGGACAAAAGGAAAGAGTGGCGGCGCTCTGTTGTTGCCTCCACAGACACGCTGAAGCATCGGCTTGTTGTTACATGAAGTTGTATAACAAATGAGGCTGGGCGCTTTGAACTGGCTGACCACACAGGCCTGGAAGAGTCACTATAGGAGCCCAACATGTGGCAGCAATAAGATGGACCCGCCCTCCTTGAGACATGTGGGAGACACTGCATACCAGAGGAGCTCATTAAAGCTGCAAAACAAATCCAACAAACACTGCGCACACACACTCTCCAAAAAAATCCTAAATAACACCACGCTATTAGCTTTTGATATTAATTATTGCTGTAATTTATAATCTGTTTCCTTGATTTTTATTCACCCATCGTCTTTTTGAGTCATGTTTTCAAATAAAGCGCTGGCTTTTTACAATTGCTTTTATTAAGCATACAGATGTGGTTTAAGTGTTTAAACCCGTCATTGAATTTGAGCTCGTTTACAAAGCTTTTCGCTCAATAAGTCTGCCCCTGTCTGTTTAACTTGGCTATAAACAGACCGTAGCTCACTGTTTGAACCCCTCTTCCTACATTCACACCAGCAAAAAGGGCGGCTTGGATTTTCTCTCTCTATCTCTCTCTTCTCCGTCCTCATTGTTATAGTAAAATGTGACATGATATCCAGTCTGAGTACACGGCTTCCCAACATGAGGCGGTGCTGTACCAGGATCCCACAGAGGTTTTTTTTTTGTGCTCAAGGTTGATAAAAACTCAACAAAAATCAAATGCCCACCGGGGAGGCAGTCTCCACGCTGCAGCAGACATCTGGCATGATTATTTTCAGCTCTTCAGCTAATCCTCTCTAAATGTAAACTGAAGAAAAATGTGCCAAATGGCTTGAGAGCAAGAGCTGAATTTTGGACTTGTGGAAGATTTAAATGAGTTTTATAGAAATGTTCGAGGCATTATTGGAAAACACAGTGAGACAATTGTAATTAGTTTTCAGCCTGTCACATTTATAATCATTATCCCACTTTTTAGACATGCCAATTTCTGACTCCTGTTAACCGCTGCAGCTGTGGAGAAGCCACATAACATAGAGCAGTTTATTCATTTTTTTTTTTTATTCATGTTTTTGATGAGCTTTCATCTGTGGCGCTGGGCGTTAGATGTTTGATATGTCGCGCTGTGACTGGAAACGCTTGAGTCGTGTGTGCGCGCCATTCAGAGGTGGCCCAGTAAAGAGCTAATCTACTTGTCAGGGTTGACTGCCAAGCATATCAGCCCACACACTTCACAATATGACTTTATTCATACAGTAGATCTGGGACATTAACTGTCTCTGCCCACAAGAACACAACACTTACGCCTACCGCTCAGAATGAAAGCAACCTTTCAATGTGAGCCCCTACGAGCGATCTTAAACACTCGCCTCAAGCCGTCTTTACCTCGATGAGACGCAGGTCCAACTAACCTGGAGTCCTCGCGAAGGTATGCACGCCACTTTTATAGGACACACCTACACAGATAGAGTTCAAGTTTTCCAGCACTCCTGAGTAAAGAATTTCTACAATCACCTTTGGCAGCAATTCCAGCTGCAGGTTTTTAGGGTCGTTGTGGCTTTTATATTTAAATGTTACAATTCTTCCTTGTAGAACAGTTAACATTGAGTCAGATCAAGTGGAACCAGTAAACATCGGTTTTATGGTTTTACCATAAAGCTGCAACTGGATGTCAGTCTGGACTTTAACTAGGCCATACGTTTAGGATGAGATTAGACTCCACTTTCACAGCCTGGTTTGCTGCAAGATTCTCTTGGATTCAGCTTAATGCTTCTTCCCACTAAGTGTGACCATGTGACCAGCCCAGTTCATAAAAGAAGGAGGTCAAACTTCAGTTCACACTGATAAAAATGAACTGGTTCACGTTCATAATTCAGTTTTTCAAAAAATGAAGTAAGTTCACAAACCTATAGATTAACTAGTTTGATTTAATTTGGTAAATGACCACAATTCTCCACAATAGAAACTCATATTTCACCCTTTAAATGTGTGATCATAATATATGGAAAATAATGGAAAATACTGGATGTGCAGTGGAGCCTTTATTTAGCCAAATTACACAGAACTTATGATTCATTCAGGTTCGGCTGAAAATATCCGGATCCAAAATGATTTCTTCAATTCCTCATTTAGTAGCAGATTAGATTAAATTAGACTAGATGAGCTTTATTGATCTCACAACGGAGAAATTCACTGGTCACATATTGGCATAGTACAAGGAGGAAAAGGTACATTAGGAATAAAAATAAATAAAAATAAAAAAAATAATAAAAATAAGAAATAAAAAAAATAAAAAATACAAGGGGGTAAAAAGAGATTTGAAGTGACATATGTACAATCAGGATGGCTTATATACAGGTGGATTTACTTTTACATTAAAGTGTAGTAGGTAAAGAACAACGGTGAGGTAGTGGTATGACTATTATATTCCCATATATTGCACAGTCAGAATATTGCACAATCAATAAATAATAAACTATAATATAATTGCACAGTGGTTGTTACAGGAGTTATTGTGGTTAAAGTGCATTATTATAGAGTCTGGTGGCAGCAGGAGTGATGACCTGCGGTAGCGCTCCGTTGGTATTCAGATATTTCAAAAAATAGCACAGATGTTTTATCATGTGTGGCTTTAAACTTGAAGCAGGCGTGTCTGACGTGTGGACTTGTTTGTTAAGTCCCAGTGAGTGCAGTTTGCACAAAAACATATGTTTTTTCTTGTCCCAGTCTTCCTTTGTTAGTTGATCAAACTCTACCAAGCGCTTTGCTAAACTAGCATCAGAAATACCAGCAGATGAGTCTGAATGGAGCAGACCAGTTCTAGACATGCTGCTCTGTCGTCCTGTTTGTCTTAATAAGTGCCGTAAAACCCGAGGTTATCCAATCAAAAATGTTATCATTTAAACGCAAACGTGAGCTGCTTGTACCCCTCATTAGATTATTCTCTACTCATTCATGTTCCTCGCTTCAGTTCACTGTTATTCAGTGAACGCTGTTCATTGGACGTGTTCATGCACAACACTAACCTGACTCCGCCAGATGGATTTGCTCCGCATATCCATCTGGAAACTTTCCGTTGAAGTAATTTTGGGAAGAGGTGAAAATACTGGTTAGCTGATTGGCCTATGTTGGTGATAGACAGGCCAAATAAACCAATCAGATCAACGAAGCATATGACGTACTAACAGAGCGACGACGAAAACACAACCACAAGCCAGGCACAAGCCAATTGATAGATCAAACTCTTGCCGAAACCAGTCGGTGTCATGTTTTGTTTTAGGTTCCTAACCCACATGCAGAAACACTCGGAAACAGGAGAAAAAGTTCAGAGGTTTATTGAATAAACAGGTCAGGGGGTTATCTGATTCAGGACTGGTCACGTCTGGTTTCTCTGTTCAGAGGTTTGAGCAGAGCGGCTGAGGAGGGGAACCAGGAGGGTCCAGAGGCAGTTGGCAGGCAGAGAGCTAGGCAGAGGCAGGGCTTGGCTTGTGATCTTACTGATCTGGATCTGAGCTTCCCTCTCAGCTTCTTCTGAGAAGGGGCAGGCAGGTATCTAACAGATTTGGTTTTCCAGGGGTTCTTCAGAGAACAGACAGATTGGTTTCAAACTGAGAAACTCTTCCAGGTTTCAGGTTTCAGGCTGGTTCTTCCTGAGAAGCAGAGAGGACAAAAAACAGATTAGGTTCAAGTCAGGTTATCAGGGCGTCAGAGATTCAGACAGGCAGGTTGGCTCAGGCTTGCTAACCATAACTAGCAAAACACTCTGGCCCTGGAGTGTTGCTCTGCCTCTCCTTAAATGCTGGTCTCCTGATGAGCAAACGAGCCGCAGGTGTGGTAGTCAGCTTCAGCTCCAGGAGACCTAGGGCGCCCTCTGCTGGAGAAAGGTGGACAGACCTCCAGATCCCAACAGTCGGGAGAAGAGCAAAAACATCTTTTCCTCTGAGAAAAGCCTCCAGAGCAGTGTTTTGCTCTTCTTTCAGTGAAGAAATACTCTGTAATTCCAATAAAACTTGCTCGATAGCCACGCTAACGCTAGTTTCATCGGCTGAAGCCGCCATGTTCTTTAGACTGAACTGTCGCGCTTCTCGTTGCGTCACACCTCAACCCGCCTCAAAGCCAACGCTGATTGGACGTTCGTTTGGTGAACGGCTCCAAACTTTCTTTAACAGAGAGTCTCCAGACTGATCTGCGAGTGAAACCTTGAAAACTCGATACGATATCAGGATGGTTTTATAGCAGACATTAATGTCACATTATGTGACATTATGTGTTCATGGTTTGATGCCAGTCATGGAGATTTCATGGACACCATCTGCCCCCAACACATTCTTGCACATGTTTTCTATGTTCCTTTAATGCCTTGTTGCAAAATGAAAACAGGACTTTTCGTGGCTAAGCTCTTACATCAATAAAGATTTTGTGGAGTTCGTGGTTAATAGTTGTATCACCACCAGAGATGTCGATCTCGCCAGCTTCGTAACCATGGCTGCATCTCTGCGTCTCCACTTTTAGCTCTGAGCCTTATGTATTATTTTATGAATTAACCTTATTTTAAACATCTTGATAACTTCACTGCTGATTCCTCTCCTGCTGGGTTTCTCACGCTGCACCTTGGTCAACTTCTGCGAGGGAATGAATTCAGACTAATTTTGTATTAATGCAAAAGAGTCAGTAGCAGGAAGGATAGAGCAGGATGCATGGCTTATTGAAGGCCTTTTACAGCAGCAGGACAAACAGAAACATGAATGCATTATACCGTACGAGAAAATGTTCAGCAATAGGTGACTCTGACAAATGTGGTGATGGCCTCCTCGAACCAGATGAGCCAAAGGAATCCAAACCCGAAAAAATTGCCTGTCGTAGAGATGCATCTAATCCAACATAAAGCACCGTAATATAAACGGCTGGCATGATTCATTGACTCTGAACAGCTGTGCCTGGTGGGCATTTCATAAATCTCTTATACGACGGTGACCTCAGTCATTGACACATCGTAAATCTACACAAACAAAACGGGAACATCGAAACACACATAATATCACAAACATGTTTAATGTGTTTGCTTTAGTGGGAGAAAGTTGAAGCAGGTCAGATTGGCAGGGTTCACAAAAACATTCAGACTAATCTGATGGGCAATTATTTAGAAAGCAATAACTCCTCTGATAAAGCAGAAAGGATCCATCTGCAGTCGATTAAAGCCTCGCAAATTTAAAATAATGTGTGAGAGGGATGTTTAGCCTCGCCCCAAAGTAACACTGGGTCTTCTTGACCCAGCTATCAGCAGACAGTCATGATTATTTTAGCTCCGTACCATAGAGCAGTAAAGCTGTCACACAACCAGATGGAAGAAATATCGCCCCACAGTGAATTTGTAGCAAGACAAAATGGAAATAAAAACATCTCCAAAGTTCACAAAAGCAAAGCTATTCAAATAAACCAATAAATAAATGAGTGTATAAATGTTTAAGCCTCAGGGCAAAGACGGGATCTCGCTGCCAAGTTTCAGTCTCAGCTTGTAGAGCGCCGCAAGGGGCAGTGTGGCGTATGAATGTAAGGACATGTTTACATGCGACTCATAAGGAAACAAGCATGTAGGATAAAAACAGCAGCTGCATTCGGTCCTGCACTGGAAAAACGATCTAGAAATAAGTAAAAAGTTCCTAAATGAAGTGTATTTACCCTTAATTTGAGTAGGAAAATGAGATGATTTGCCAATGGAATCAGTATTTTTACTCTTAAAATTAGATATTTAGATAAAATGCACTTGAAATAAGACAATGCAATTGTGTTTTCTTATTATAAATGTAAATTGTCTTGTTCAATTGGCAAAATGTCTCTTTTATCTCCACAATTCAAGAACAAATTCACTTGTTTTAAGAAAAAATGACTTATCTAGACTTAGATTTTTTCCAGTGTGGATGTAAGGTGTCTAGAGGTGACCTTTAAACTGTGTTTTTAGGAGGAGCCTACATCGTTATGTGTTTTTTTTATTAAAAATTCATTGAATTCCTTTTGATTTTCTATCTGATTATATAATATTAAAGCAGTTTGAGTTAAGATCTAAAGTTATATGTAAAAAGGCAAAAATCTAGTTTGACAGAAGAAGAAGAAGAAGACAGGCTAATGAGGAATTGATATGTTTTCATAATTATTAGTATTTATATATTGATTTGTTTTTTTAATTCTTAATTGGATTGAAAGGATAACAAATATTTTAACTTTAAAGTTAGCTACCTTACTTGTATAAGACAATCAAATTATTTTTAGGCTTTTCCATATAAAAAAATCTCTATATATGAATAAATAAATATAAATAACTATGGTCAGGCCCTGTGATGGAGTGGCGACCTGTCCAGGTTGTATGCCGCCTCTCACCTGCAGACAGCTGGAGATAAGCACCAGCAGCCCTCGTGACCCCAGCTGGGATAAAGCATGATGGAAAATGGATGGATGCACTGGAAAAAAAATCAAAATCTAGATAAGTCATTTTTTCTCAAAATAAGTGCATTTGTTCTTGGATTGAGGAGATAAAAGAGACATTTTGCCAATGGAACAAGACAATTTACACTTAAAATAAGAAAACACAATCGCATTGTCATATTTCAAGTGCATATCATCTAATTGTCTTATTTTAAGAGTAAAAATGCTCATTCCATTGGCTCACTATCTCATTTACCTACTCAAATTAAGGGTAAATACACTTAATTTAAGAAATTTTTAGTTATTTCTAGATCATTTTTCCAGTGTGGAACTATGGTCAGTGAATCGTACAGATATCCTCCTTTCATAGAAAATCAATGAAATAAATCATATGGAAATTTTACACAGACTGATTTTGAGCAGGAACTTTACATTCATTTTGGGCTTTTTACGCTGCAACTTAACTGTTAATAATCGTTGAATAGAAAACAAATTATGAGAAAGAGAAGAACAGATGCTAAAATTAATTATGGATTTTCTGTAATAAAGGTATGAATGTACTTTGAATATCTACCAGAGGTGTAAAGAGTACTAAAAAATTGTAATTAAGTAAAAGTATCTTTACTTTGCCTAAATTCTACTCAGAGTAAAAGTAAAATTACCCATATCAAAATTTACTCAAGTAAAAGTACAAAATTACTTCATTTAAAATGTAATTTGAGTAAAAGTTACTTAGTTACTTTGACTTATTTAATGCAAAAAAAAAGGTGAGTCATGAATCGAATTTAATCGATTTCAAGGCGTATTTCAGTGGACATCCACACTTACAAAAGATCAGCTGGACTAAGGAACATACTTCCTCACAGCACGAGGACAGTCACAACCTGCACCATAAAGTGCAAACAACTTTCAATCCTACTGTCCAACAGACACCATGATAACTAACTTACCGCCACATTTTTTCATAAATTTGATGTTGATGTTTTAAAAGCCGAAAGCTCCGTTTTGCTGGGCAGGCACATGTTGCACTGCATTATCACATTGTTCCCTTTTGTGCATTTGAAAACACATAATCCTTCCAAATATGGCCGAGGGTTTTTCTGGCTTTCGTCTCCAGAATATGTTTCCTCTTCAGGCCTTTCCTCATCCATACTCCCTAAGTTGTGATTAGCAACTGCCATCTTCCGAAGCGCAGCACTGGATTATGAGACAATACAAAGGGTTAATGCAAGGCAGGGCCACATTTCATTATTTCACCATCAGTATTTTTTATTTATTTTTTTAACAGTGTCCTGTCTGGCAAGGTGGCAATAAGAATAATTGTCTTGATGCCAAAAAGAGCCCAACAGATTTTACTTTCACAAGTGGAGCAGTATGGCTATTGCCATATAGCTCCGCTTGTTTCATGCATATAAATTGCTTTATTATAATTATCAGAGATGGCAAAAGTACTCACTTTCCGTACTTGAGTAAAAGTACAAATACTTGTGTTAAAAAATACTCTGGTAAAAGTGGAAGTACTGATTAAACTCTTTACTCAAGTAAAAGTAACAAAGTACAGGCTTGTAAATTTACTTAAAGTATAAAAGTAAAAGTAGAAACCACTTTTTTCATGCCGTTGCCTACATTTTAAATGGATGTCTGCCAATAGGACTAGATCTCCGTTGTGTTCATTTTCAATCATCTCGTCGTCCATGCTACTATGCTAACGCCACAACCACCAAGCTGCAATGATTTGCTGCGAATGAATACCGCCGAATCTGTCGATTCATCTTGTAGTGGTGCGTCAAATGCAACGTAGATTCCCATCCAATTAGATTGAATTTGGTATTGATGACGTGAAAAATAATAACGGTAACTCCATTGAAATGATTCAAAGCTAAAGTAACGAGCCAATTTTTTTAAATGTAAGGAGTAGAAATAAAAAGTCGCCATAAAAATAAGTAGTAAAGTAAAAATATCAGAAGAATCTACTTGAGTTTGTACTTCGTTACTTCCCATCTCTGATAATTATGCAGGGAGTTTTACAGTTTATATGGACACTGCAATGTAAATAGAGCAGAAAAACAGAATAAGAAAGGGAAAAAAAAGAGAAAAGATGAAAGAAAGAAGAGATAGAAAGGAGACAATGTCAAAACATTTTCAGTATAATTCATCACCTGTAATGAGATGAAAAAAGAACAGCACAACCGAAAGACATGGTACGAGATATACAATAAAGCAACAACTTGAAAATATCGCTGAAGTAATATTATTAAGTCTGACATGTACTCTGTGTTACCTGAAGATATGAATGTGGGGTTTCTGTATGGAAGTGAATCTCTAAGTACCTGAAGCCAAGCACCTGTTTTTTTTTTTTTTTTACTCAGTAACATGAGGGGGTTCTAAATGTAGCAAGGTGAAACTACTTAGGTTAAAATTTACTCGAGTAAAAGTAAAAATTACATATTTCAAAAACTACTCAGAAAATTACAAATTACTCATAAAAAGTACTCAATTACAGTAACTTTAGTAAATGTAATTCATTACTTTCCACCCCTGATATCTACAGCTTTTATTATGGTTAAAGTCAGTAGTCAAATGTTTAAATCTGCTTTCCAACCACAAACCCTTACTTTTTTTAAATATAGTTTTTTTAAATATAATAATTACAAAAAATAAAAGTTTAAATAAAAAGTTCAAAGTTCAAAATCAGGGAGATGCAGAGTATATGTACTCTGCGGGTCAAAACTGTAGATCTGAGGAAGGAACCTGAGAGCACAACCTGAATCACTTTCAATCTATGTACTAAACTGATGGCGATGAAAATAAGACTCGGAGACACAAAAAAGACACTTGTCTGCAGATTAATGTCCTGAATGGAGGCTTGTGAGGGCGCTCTCTGTCACCCGTCTCATATTGTGCCTCCGCCTTCATCTGAGACTAATGCTCCAAAGAGCCTGAAATCACTCCGGACCGAAGAGCAGCAGGAGCAACGGGATAAATAAAGCTACAGTTCATCTGTTCCTGTAGGTTTCACTAACAAACAGGTCGGCTAACTCTGCTAATGTCCGTTTCTCTCTTCCTTTTATTCAGAGCGTCACATTTAGGCTCTAATATTCAGCAGGAAAATGAATATATTTGTTGACTAACAGCACGGATAAAACTCTTAAATATTCAGAATTTTTAATCTGGTTTAATATTTTCAACCGTTTTATGCAAATTACAGTCTATTAACATAATCTCATTTGAGAATACATCCTTTTAAAGTAAAAGATTAGAACCTATTTTTTTAAGCACATATAAATCAAGAGTTACATTGAAATGGTAATGTTAAGGAAGAGACGTACATTTACATATATACTTCTTTTTTTTTTGCATTAGTGGCTCATCGTTACTTAAAAAGATGCAAGACGAAGCTAAAACCTCCATGAGGGAAATCATCCAAGGGCTTAAATGTCTTGGCAAACATGAGACATCCATTTAAAGAGCTACAGTAAACAACAGCAAATATTCTCTTTGTGATGTCTGCTCCAACATATACAGTGCCTGTACACATAAATTCCAGGTTTTTCTTCGTTCGTTGCAGGATTCTGCTATTAATACTCCTGTTGTCAAGATTAAATCATTTATTTCCAGAGGAGAGAGGACAGACGGAGAAAATGGACAGGCCGGTTAGGTGGAAGCAGGGTCTGTAAAAGTTTCAGGCAGATATTAGGGTGGATAAAGATGTAAGAAAGGGCCATTATGCTGCTGAGGTGGGAGTGAGAGCATGCAGGCAGACTGAGGAGGGAGGGGGGGGCTCTATCTGTCTCCAATCCCTCCTCCTTTGCTTTTTACATCTGCCTTGAACTTGTAAGGAGTTCAGCAGGACAGAGCTCACGGTCCAGACAGGCCTCTGGAATGCGAGTGCAGCCACTCAAGCCCGTCCGACCCGCCACCACACCATCTCCATTTCACCGGGCTAACTTACCTACTCATTTACAACAGGACTTCAACTTTATCTCCCCTTGTAACACAACATTAACCGCCAAAGAGCTGGAAATGCATTATCAGCCCGCCTCAAAGCTTGGATTGCTTCCCTCATAAATAAGATCATTATACGAGTGGTAATCCCATTAAATAGATAATTTTGCAAATATCTAAATCCAATTAATAAAGTGTTTTCAGAGGGGGCGCAGCAAACACTGCCTTTTGCAGAGTTGACATGCTGTGACTCTGGCTCTTTGTTCTTCACTCCCTCAGTACCAAGGGTGATATTAATAAACACAACCCCGAGCCTGATTTACTCTTTGGAAGGAAACTGGGACTCAGTCCTGGCTTATTCTGGAGAGACAAAAATGAGATCAACAGCCCGTGTTCATCTTCAAAATGTAATGATCTAAAGCGCAGATTGGAATCATCACCCGGCAGAATTGTTGCTTTAACTTTCTGTGATATACCTCGCACGTGCTTGCCTAATGTACTTATGGGATGCCCCTCTGCGGTAATCCTCTAAAAATCCAAATGAACTGGAGCCTTTAAAGGTTTGCCAGATGGTTTAACAAATCAAGCATTTTTGGAACCAGGACAAGCCTTATTTCCTGAATCATTACCATAACTCATGGGTGGAGGTAGCCTCTCCTGTATCTATAGCGAAACCATTCACACACCTTCTTCCACATTCAATTACGTTACAACTATGAACTCCAACAGGGACTCTTCTGCAGACTTTGAACTTTATTTTCTGCAATTGTGGCAAACATCACATGATTAGCTGGAAGGTCTGTCATATATTTGTATTCAGCTGCTTTAAATCTAATAATAAAATAAGTGTAATAAACCAGCTGTCTTCCTGAGAGAAGGTGCTGCAAAGGAAGAGACCAAGACTGAATCTATCTCTTTGTGTTAGAACGCCCTGCATAGTCGAAGACACACTGTTTCCACTGTAGCACATGGTAGTGGAAGTGTCATGCTCTGGGATTTTTTTTTCAGGGAAGACAATGGAAACTGTACAGAGTTGATTAGAAAAATGGATTGAGCACTGCATAAAAATGAAATCTCAATAAGTAATTTTTTCTTAAAGGAATAGTACACCCAAAACATGATTAGCCTTCATTTTCTACTCACCCCCATGCTGAACAACACTCTGGAGTACTTTTTTGATATCTCAAATGCATCTGGAGATCTGGGAGGCTTCTTGCTGTCTGCTGACATTCAAATAATGGAGGTCTATGGCGCCCGAGGCAGAAAGGTCCATAAAAGTCCACAAAAAACATGTCAATATTCCTCCATACTGCTCGTCCAATGTATTCCAAGTGTCCTGAGTGGGTAGCATCCAGAATTTACTGGAAACAAAGTCATTTAGAATGTTTTTAGAGCATAAACAGTAGTGTATAGGGTTTCCTGAAAGCGCGTTCACGACTCTACGGAAACCGCGGCAGACCAAACCAGACGAAAGTGCGCATTCAGCTCGGCAAAGAACTCATGCTCTTCCTCAACACTGAAGTCCTCAGACATTTTTCTTTCGTTGTTTCTTTCTTTGCACAGATAAACAGCACATTTCTTCTTCTACGCTTGCATTATCGGCAGAGCAGACGCTGAATGCGCACTTTCATCTGGTTTGGTCTGCCGCGGTTTCCGTAGAGTTGTGAACTCGCAGGTGCGCGCTTTCAGGAAATCCTATACACTACTGTTTATGCTCTAAAAACATTCTAAATGACTTCGTTTCGAGTAAATTCTGGACGCTACCCACTCAGGACACTTGGAATACATTGGACGAGCAGTATGGAGGAATATTGACACGTTTTTGGTGGACTTTTATGAACCTTTCTGCCTCGGGCGCCATAGACCTCCATTATTTGAATGTCAGCAGACAGCAAGAAGCCTCCCAGATCTCCAGATGCATTTGAGATATCAAAAAAGTACTCCAGAGTGTTGTTCAGCATGGGGGTGAGTAGAAAATGAAGGCTAATCATGTTTTGGGTGTACTATTCCTTTAAAATAAGTGCAATTTTTCTTGATTTGAGGAGGTAAGTGAGACACTTTGCCAATGGAACGAGACAATTTACATCTAAAATAAGAAAAAACTATTTTATTGTCTTATTTCAAGCGAATATTATCTAATTTTCTTATTTGAAGAGTAAAAATACTCATTCCATTGGCAAATAATCTAATTTAACTGCTCAAATTAAGGCTAAATACACCTAATTTAAGAATTTTTTACTTCTTCCTAGATCGTTTTTGTAGTGAGGTAAATACTGATGTAGAAATAAGCAAAACTTTCTTAAAAACAGTGTTTTCCCCCTAATCTGAGATATGAAATAAGATGATCTGCAAAAGATTTTTGCCCTTAAAATGAGAGATAATCAGAAGTTGTGCAATTAAAATAAGATAATAGTTTTTATTTTCTTATTCCAAGCATAAATTATCTTATTCGAAATAAAATACACTTATTTCAAGAAAAATACATTTACTCATACTTCAGTATGCAGTGTGTGCAGGTAAATACAGCAAGAAAACAGTAAGCTAGACATTAAAAGAGAACATATTTCTCTGTCCACGTCAAAATTAAACTACTTTCTGTTTGTCTATCACATTAAATACCACAAAATAAAAAATTTCTAATTTTTCAAAGAGTTTCACTGGAAAAACGATCTAGAAATAAGTACAAATTTCTTAAATTAAGTGTATTTATGCTTAATTTTAGTAGGTAAATGAGATAGTTTGCCATTGGAATGAGTATTTTTACTCTTATAATAAGATAATTAGATAATATGCACTTGAAATAAGACTTATTTTAAGTCTAAATTGTCTTGTTCCATTGGCAGAATGTCTCTTTTACCTCCTCAATCCAAGAACAAAGGCACTTATTTTAAGAAAAAATGACTTATCTAGATTAAGATTTTTCCCAGTGTTGAATATCTCTGCAGGATGTAGCAGGTCCCAACACCTCACAGACTGACGTCTTTCATTTGGATCATATTAGAAAGACAGGAAACCTTGTTTTAGTAATTAATTAACCTCAATTAAAATTGCCATCTGCAGCAAAGAAGGAATCATAATCCTAACATAGATGGCCCTGAAGTGTTTTCTGTTTGTTCCACTGAACTAATAAAGTGCATAATCCGATGAAGGGATCCTAAGCTCTGATTGCGCCTAAAGTGGTTGTTTCACCTTTGTGGAAAGTGTGTCAGGCATTATAAGAATGTTTTGGTATCTTTTCATGCCTTTTAATTGTGAGTTTCTGTTACTGTTCAGGGAAACACAGCTGTGGTTAAATGAATTAGAAAGCAGAGCCTCTGGGTGCTGCAGCGTTTACACACGTTTATGATCTGTGTGTCGTTTTAGTGGCTGTTTATGGTAAACACTGGAGGAAATCTAATTTCTAATCAGGGTTTTTTTTTAGTGCGACGTTTAGTGCTCAGATAAGAATACTGTTTACACACTGCAAAAGATGGAAATCTAAAAAAGTAAGTTTTTCTTAAAATAAGCACATTTTCTCTTGAATTGAGGAGGTAAGTGGGACACTTTGCCAATGGAACAAGACAATTTACATTTTAAATAAGAAAAAAACCGTTGCATTGTCTTATTCCAAGTGCATATTATTTAATTATCTTATTTTAAGAGTAAAAATACTAATTTCATTGGCAAAGTATCTTATTTACCTGCTCAAATTAAGGGGGAATTGAACTTAATTTAAGAGACGTTTACTTATTTTAATACTTTTTTTTACAGTGCAGGGAATTGCTTCAAGTCTTCACTGCAAAAACGATCTAAAAAGACGTAAAAAAATTTGTATAAAATGCGATAGTTTGCCAATGGAATGAGTGTTTTTAGTCTTAAAATAAGATAATTAGATGATATGCACTTAAAATAAGATAATGCAATTGCGTTTTCTTATTTTTAATCTAAATTGTCTTGTTCCATTGACAAAATTTCTCTTTTATCTCCTCAATCCAAGAACAAATGCACTTATCTTAAGAAAAAAGTGACTTATCTAGATTTTGATTTTTTCCAGTGTTTGTGGATGGTTGTGACAAAGTGGTTTAGTTTTTGTTCACCACTTGTCCCTTATTCTTATTTCTGATTCATAATGTTTAAATTTAAACATTAGTTTGGAACTTTGCTTCACCTACTATCCTGGGTTTGTTTGTGTTAGCATTAAATTGCAGTTTTCATCTATTTATATGTTTAGGTTAAAGCTATTACTTCTGGATTATTGGTTGAAATTGTGTTTTTTGTTTTAAAGTATATTCATGGTATTTGTTTTCCTTTTTACTCACCTTTGTTTGTCCCAGTATTTCCTACTAAATTGGCTAGATGATGTCATCGATTACCTTGCTGGGTTCTACCATTTTAAAGGGTTTCCTCTGGAGTAATGCTTTGTTTTTCTTTAAAGTAACTTTTTATCTTGTATCACATTGTTTATGTTGCAGACTCTTTCATTATGTGGATGGGTTTGTAAATTAGATTAATAATTTTATTGCTGTTTCTCTGTTTAGACTTTGTTTTTTTTATACCTGTTTATATGTGGCTTGGTCCAATCAAGTGCAGGTGTGTAAAAAGGCATCAGAGAAATCTGGAACCAGTGGCTGAACTGCTTTTTATTTCACCTTGCTGATCTGTGACTAAACTACTTCATAACAGTGCATTTCACCCATTACTCATTTCCTGTTGCATTTTAACCTGTGAGACAAATAAATATAGAGTATTTTCAGGAAGCTGTAATCTGTGTGGAATAACTTAATCCTGTTTAGACTTTGATAAGTGGTCAGGTTTTATTGCAGGCTCCATCTAATGTGGTCCTAAGGTAAAAAAAAAAAAATTTTTTATATCAAGTACATAGAAATAAATGTGAAATATATTAGTCCACTTTGTCCTAATCCAGTCATAGGTGGTCAGATTCATACTGTTTAAATTGTTAGATTAGTCAATTACATTACATTAGTCAAATTCGTTCAAATGTCAAAAGAAAATAACTTTGAGGCACAGCATGTTATAGCGAGTCATTGATTTGGGAGCAATTTCTAATTTGTGAGAAAACATGTGGCAACAGCTAAGTGTTTCTCTACTCTGCTTCTTAATGTATCTCTGCTTCTGTCTCCAATCGCTCACACTGAGCCTGGTTCTGCTGGAGGTTTTTTCCTGTTAAAAGGGAGTTTTTCCTCTCCACTGTCGCTACAAGCATGCTTAGTGTGAGGGATTGTATTCGAGTCAAGGAGTCGATGCAATCAACTGGTTTTCCTTAGAAAACTTTGAATCAATTTGACTGGACGATCTGATAAACTGTAAAGTGCCTTGAAATAAATAAATGCAAATTAAAATGTGTTATATAAATAAACTTAACTGAATTGAAAAGTGAAAAGGAACAATGGAGCAAGATAAACCCTCCATTAAGATGCAAGGTTAATAGATTTAGATGAAAAACACAGGGTAAAATAGCAGAGTAGCAAACATTGCTAATGTCCTGAAAAACATAAACATAAAGTTTATTACAAAATAAAGGAGTATTTTGAACAGAACACAATTGGGCCTAATAAAGCTGTTGTTGGTAAAACTATGTAGGAAACTATCCCTTTTTAACTTAATGTTTTAATTTAATGTTTGGAAAGAATAAGTGTTTAAAAATCCTGGTAAAAGTCTGAATATACCTTAAATTTAATACATAGTACAGTAGAACTGTTGAAACTCAAATCAAGTCATAAATCAAGACTCTGCAAAACTTGTAAACATATTTGCTCTACATGGCGCATTTTCAAATCCCTTTAAATAGAGCATTTTGCACCATATTTAGTTATTTTGCATTGCTCTAAACATTTCCACATCAATGCACCATGTCTTTAAACTGGTTTTATTTTCTCCTACACTGTTTACACTTTGATCACTGCTAAGCTGCTCATTCACTGCTCAAAAGCTGTAAACATCAACATTTCATTTTGTACACACTGTCTTCACAAAATGAAAATTAAGTTTTTTCTAAGTCAAGAAAAAAAAATAAAAAAAATAAAACAAAGTCTAAATTCTAAAAAGTACACAATATTTTTGCACATAAATATCTAGTTTAGTTTAATTCAGTCTAACGATTCCTTAGAAAGCTGTAAAACAGACCTTTGACTTTGCATTAAACTGGAAGTAAAGAATCCACACTGGAAAAAATCGAAATCTAGACAAGTAATTTTTTCTTAAAATAAGTGCATTTGTTCTTGAATTGAGGAGGTGAGATACTTTGCCAATGGAATAAGACAATTTACATTTAAAATAAGAAAACACATGTTGCATTGCTTTATTTCAAGTGCATTTTATCCAAATATCTAATTTTAAGAGTAAAAATACTCATTCCATTGGCAAATCATCTCATTTACCTACTCAAATTAAGAGTAAATCCATTAATTTAAGACATTTTTGCTAATTTTTAGATATTTTTTCCAGTGCATGCTAAGTTCAGCTAAAACAAACGTCTCAAAATCAGCCCTGTGTTTTTTTTCCCACAGGCAATAAAAGCTTGATTGTGTTTTAAAGAATTTGCAAGCAGAATAAAATATTCCCATTAAGGTAGGGCCAGTAAATAATCAGATTTCAAAGCTAAAAACGGATTGCTAACTTCAGTGTTGTCAGCCATTAAAGGTTTATAAGGTATTTGAGTTTGCCTACTTAATGCTACTATTTTGTCTTACGTCGTTTTTTTCTATCCTTTGCCCAAAATGCTGCTAAAACCTTCAAAATAATTCATGCATTTTATGCTAATTTTGCCAAACAAATGAATGCTAACAACAAATAGCAGATTCCAAAACAGCTTCTTCTCCGCCGCCATCAGACAGCTGAAAGTTGAAAAAAAAACTCTAAATCATGTCACAGACTCTGCATCAAACTGACCATATCAGTTTTTTTGCACCATGTTTTTGATCTCACAATTGTTACATCTGATCACTGCTGCACTTTAAGAAAATTGAAATGTCATGAGAACTGAACAAAGCAAAATTTCGTTTCGTAAACAGTGTGTGCAAAATGACAATAAATGTCTAAAAAGTCTGAATATCGATTGAGATTTTCAGGAAAACTCCTAGGCCGTTTCTCAAAATGCGTTCTTTAGCGTTCTCGTGTGCTTGTGTACTCATGACACGTCATCAGCCTCAGCCCGAGTACCGTTCCAATTCTCGAGAACGCCAGATCGAGAACGCATCAAATCCCCGGATGTTGTTCTTTATTGAGCATGCATCAGAGCAGACTTGTGCGTTCTTCAGACTGACCGCTAACCCAGAATGCCCCGCGGCGGCAGCTTGATTCGAGACAGCACTCACAGTGTTAAGTTAAACATTCCCTTTTCTGCTGCTGTTGTTCTTCAAAAGTACGTTTTGAAATCGTTTGAGGCGATAACATTATACATTGAAGCCTCCCTGTGTGGTCTGTTTACAGAGTTAGTGCGAAATTTAAAAAAAAAAGTCCGACGTTGAGCGGACCAGAGTGACCAGCAGACCTCCGAGGGTAACCGCAGCCAGGGCTAAATTTACCCCGTCTGTAGTGCACTTCTCTCGGTCTAGTTATGTGTGAACTACCGCTCGTTCTGATGGCGGTTTTTTGCTTTAATTCGGCCAAACGTCCATTTGTTTTGTGTTTATCTGACTGCCTGAAGAAATTCCTGCCATTGCTGGTTTTATACCCACAGTTCGGTAATTTTTTTTAATTGTTTTTTTAAGCTTTAGAAATTAAAAATATTGTTTTCAAAATGTTTTGTGTAGGGAATAAATAGTTTTGACTGTTAAAGAAATGCTAAAACGAGAACGCGAGTACGTACTCGTGTTCTCGTGAATTGAGAAACGGCCCTACTTTAGAGGTCATGGATTAGCGGACCGGGGTCCAGATCCAGACCTACGTGCTGGCTAATCCAAAAGCAACCTAATTTAAAACATTTATAGATTGCCTCATGTTGTCCGACAACAGTGTCTAACTTTACTTGCGCTGCTTCTCCTGTTAATACGGTAAAGCCCTCCGGAGCGTCCGGCTCCAGGCTGCATGTGATCCAAATGAGCCAATGAGCTGTAGCTGCTGCTGCTACTTTTAGACACAGCAGGCACACCTGTGGCGAGCCGGGCGATGAGAAAGAAGGAGAAGACGATGAGAAAAAGAGAGCAGAGAAAGCGTGGACTGCTGGAAGAACTGTGGTGAACTGGTGAAAGAAAAGAGAAATGGCGTGCTCAAAGATGACCCTGCACATTTAGAGGATGTTTGGCTCAACCTGCTGCTGTGAAGCAGGATTCTCCACCATGAACAGAATAAAAAAAAAAAGTAAAAAAAAAAAAAAATGAAATAAATAAATGAAATAAAATGAAAAAAAATATATATAAATAAATAAATGTCGATCCAGGCTCAAAATGAGCTCCTTGATATGTTCTTTAGAATGGCTTTGTCTCCATTTAAACCCAGGTTTAAAGCTTTGCAGGGCAGCCTAAAGCCCACTGCTCTTGTTAAAACAGAAAAAATAAAAGAAATAAAAATAAAACAAACTGTCAGTTCAGGTGTTTTATGAAGTATGTGAATCAGGAAATTGTCTATATACCAAACTGAACGATTGTTGTTCTCTACTTCAAAAAAATATTTAAATTTTAAGATGGAAAAATGTTCTATATATATTTTTATTTATTTAAAAAGTCAATGTAACATGGGTGCATAAACACCTCATTTTATTTCAGTGTTAAATTCTGTTTAAAGTAACAAATTATAATTAAAAACGTCTCCGGATCTTTACTGGTTGATGGTTTTCTTTATTCGGACCCTGCTGATTTTTAATTGGTGACCCCTCTCCTACTTGTTGTGGTGTTGCCACACACAATGTCTACACATGTGATTACTTTCTTATTCGCTTAAAAAAACAAAGATTAAGCTAAACTCAGCATCATTGGAGGTATGGCAGTTATTCACCTAATTTAAGAACCTGTAGAAGAGGGCAAAAAAACGACGGCCGACATGAGGCTGGTCCAGCCCACATTTTCCTTCCATCTAATCTGCCTTTTTCTAATGAAGAGCAGAAAAGCGAGAACAGTGGAAAGAAGGAGATGTCAAGCTTGAGGTCGCCCGCCCCCCTCACAGGGTCAAACTCCAGGGGTTAATACCTGGTGTCCGACACTGCACATAAACTCCGCTGAGCTCATCACACTAATTAAACAGACACACATCCTCCCGGAGCTCCGATGGCCAATCGCTGCCAGCTAAAAAAGCAGTCCATTCATGGACGTTGGCAGGGTTTGAATGTAGGGTGGGCTGGAGAAACGCTACCTGCCCTTCCTCAGTTTGATTAATGCGAAGAACAATGGCGCTCTTGTGGCCCGTCAGCCTCACTCCACTTGGTTCTGGTTCACCGCTCCAAGAGAGTGGACTGCATGTTCCAAAGCCGCCGTACCAACGCTCTGCTCCCATCTATACATCTCCGGGAATAAAGTCCGATCATGTAGGGCTATTAATATGGCTGCTAGTTATTCCATTAATAAAAATATCCACCATGTTTAAATGGGAAGAAAGAAATCCTCACACCTAATGGGCTCTTCTCCAGTAATGATTGATGAAGCCTGAGCTGCCTGAACCTAGAATCAAATTACTTCACTTTTTCAGCCTTTTGTGGCTGAAACTTAATGCTGAAGTTATTTTTTTTTATTTGGCAGTCACTGTTCTGTAAGGGAGGCAGGAAAGACATAATTATTTATAGAGAAATGTCACAGACTATTAAGGTAATGCCTCATTTGTTTGTCTTACTAACACTTTAGCAGAAACATCACGAAGGTTAAAAGAAATGTCGCTCTAAGTTTGAACGTTTCTTCTCCTCTTTTCTCTTCAAAAAGTTTTTATCGACAACGTCAAACCTGCTTTTCTTGTTGTTGAGTAGTTAAACAGCGGCCCTGCAGTTACATTCAGGGGGATAAAGACATCAGCGACGTCTGTGTGAGGGAGTGACGGCGTGTCAAAACCCGGACGAGATAATTAATTGCAGCACTCCCTGAGCTGCAGGCTGAGTTGAGACTTCACCAGCGCTTTGCCAAGCCCCTCAGCTTCAGCAATAACTAAACAGGGAGACAAATTGAACCACCTGCATGTCTGCGCAGCCTGACAACTCATCTCACTTGCAAATTGGAAGTGTTTTACACCCCGCACAAAAGAGTCCACAGAGGCTGGCCTGCATCTAAACCAGCTTTAAGGTTTGATGGGTTTTGGTGCTGCTATGTGACACTTTAAAAACAGAGGAGGCATTCCATCATACCAGAGGCTGGATGGAAGAGAGGCCTGCACACTTCTGATATGATGATAGGCTGCATGGCTGAATGAGTCAGAACTTTTCCCAGTTTTCTTCAGAGAAGGTTTAGTTTGAAACACAAGCTCTATTTTTATGTCCTAAACTTTGAAGAATTCAGTGCAAAATAAAGGGTCTGAGTGTGAAGAAGAGAAATTGGACATAAAGTGTTAAAAGTCACACAGTGGAGGTGAAGAAATAAAAAAAAAATCATCTTAAAAGATCAGTTTAAATTAAAACCATTCCTGAGCAGAAAGGTACAGAAGAGGATTATGATGCCAGTGGAAAAAAAAAGTTAACTGATTTTTAAATTTTATTTCAGTTTAGTTTGGGAAAAAAGTCAGAATTCTGACGTTAATCTCAGCATTCTGACTTTTTTATTGTCAGAATTCAGTCAGAATTCTGACTTTAATCTCAGAATTCTGACTTTTTTCTCAGAATTCTGACTTTAATCTCAGAAATCTGACTTTTTTCTCAGAATTCTGACGTTAATCTCAGCATTCTGACTTTTTTATTGTCAGAATTCAGTCAGAATTCTAAGAAAAAACTCAGAATTCTGACTTTAATCTCAGCATTCTGACTTTTTTATTGTCAGAATTCAGTCAGAATTCTAAGAAAAAAGTCAGAATTCTGACGTTAATCTCAGCATTCTGACTTTTTTATTGTCAGAATTCAGTCAGAATTCTAAGAAAAAAGTCAGAATTCTGACTTTAATCTCAAAATTCTGACTTTTTTCTCAGAATTCTGACTTTAATCTCAGAATTCTGACTTTTTTATTGTCAGAATTCAGTCAGAATTCTGGGATTAAAGTCAGAATTCTGAGTTCCCATACTAAAGTTCTAAATACTAAAGTTCCCATACTAAACTGAAATAAAATTAAAAAATCAGTTAACTTTTTTTTTTCCCACTGGCCCTAATCCTCTTCTGTAGAAAGGTTACACTAAAGCTGCATGAAAGAACAAACGACCCTCCAACAGTTGCTGCTCTTAGAAAGTTATTGAATAAATAATAAACTTAGAAAGAGAAAAAAATTCTGAAAAATCAATAAAATATATATGACAAAGAAACCAATAGATATATCAGAAAAATAGTATATAGTCTGTTTCAGTTTACCTTTGTGTGATGCATCTGAGGTTTGCTCTTCTGATGCATTGAATCTCCATTGAATTAAAATCTTTAATTACTTAATTTTTACACATAATGTCCGATTTTTTCTCACCCTGCAGTGAAACTCAGCTTCATCACTACGCCTCTTCCAGTACTGATTTGTTTTAAACTGCCGTGTAAATAAAACACATCTACATTTCTAACTTATCTGCACTGTGTGACTTTAATTTAACTTTATTTTTTGCCTAGTTGCATATTTCAAACTGGGATCATTTTTCCTGAAGCATCCAAATTTCTGTCTATAAAGTTTTGGTGCTTCATGTAAAACACACAGCATGAGATGAGGATTTATTTGTTTTCTGCAGCACGGTTTTTCTCCCAAACTGTTTACATTTGATCACTGCTGCACTTTAAGGAATGGAAATGTTATGAAAGCTGTACAAAACAAAATGTCGTTTTGTTGCGCTCTCTGTATACAAAACGACAATAAAAGTTGTCTAAGTCTAAGATCGAAGCAAACAATTTGGTACTGAGCATTCAGGAAGCACAGCAACTTTGTTTTAGAAGACTGCTTAAAAAAAACTACAGATTTATAGATATGCTGTTATGACTTTTCAGACTTTGAAACACAAAAGATTTACGGCCTTAGAGAATGAAAACTCTTTCTAGGATCCATCTGCCTCCTTCTTAATCCTTGCAGGTTTGCAGGAGGTGCTGGTTATTTCCTCAGTCAGTGGGAGAGAGTGGGGGAACATCCTGGACAGGTTGCCAGGGTAACACAGACACATGCAACCATAAATGCACACCAAACTAAACCTGATTTCAACTTTGGTAGGGACACTATTCGTCTAATGTCATTGGTCCTATGCAAAATATGCATGCTCGTTTTTTTATGCTTGACGTGAACATCAGGGTGTATATCATATATCATAGAGAGAAGCAGCCTTTCTTGCTACATTTATACAAATTCTATAAGCACTACACACTAGATGCTGTTTTTCAATGTTTGAAGCATCGCCGGCTCTAATGAATGTGGAATTAGGACTATTTTCCAAATTACCAGCAACTAAGACAGTAGGTAAATCTGTGCCTAACCAAATATAGCCTAAATATGTCTGTTATATGTGGATTTATCCTGTATTTTCTTTTGAATGTATAGCATTGTGCATAGGTAAACAGAGGTAAAACCCACTCTTATCTTTTAAATGTTCTCTTTGTATCATTAAATGCAAAATAATAGATTCAAGGGACGCCAAATAAATTTGCTTTATTTACATGAGCACTGGAACTAGAAGTGGAACTGACACTGAGCATTTAGAACATTAACTTCACTCTACAAGTTGTAATCTAGGCTGTGGTTACTCTGTTGAACCCATTTCATGTATTTTATCTAGGGCTGAAACAATTCATCAGATTAATCGATTATTTAAATAATGTCAACAAATTTAGTAATCGATTAATCGTTAAAGCTACAGTACAGTGTGTAATTTTCAGCGACATCTAACGTCCAGACTGCAGACTGCAGCAACATGAACATCTCCCCCCCACCGCTTCTCCCCCCCAAGAGGCGAGCGTTACGGGACAAAATGTCTTCCAAGACGTCCGCATCACCTACCTTCTCAAGTGATGAGGTTTGTTTACATAGATAATTTTACAGATAGTATTTCATTAGTCTGTGCAGGGTATAGATTTCATGTAGACTTTAGATAATAAATATACCCGTTATTTTTTCTACATCGTTGTGACGTTTTGGTGAGCTGCTTTGCATGGTGATATAAACAGACGAAGTAATTGTAGTCATTAGTTTAACAGCGAGATTGTGTTCGCTAGAAGAATATATATTCCCCGTTTACAGAGTCCAAGTCTTGTTTGTGGCACTGGGGTTACAAGGCGAGGAAGAGGGAGAGGACGAGGGCAGAGAGGCCGGGGTGGGCGTGCAGCTAGGGCCAGGCGAGGGAGGGGTGCCAGCGGGGTGAGAGCAGAGGAAGAAAGGCTTGAAGATCTCCAAAGGAGCCGGAGAGAATTAACCGAGGTATATATCCAGAAAATTATTTTACAGAAAATTACTGAATCATTACCTGTGAAACGTCAGGGACGTTGCTGAATAAGTATACTGGAGAGTAACAGCATCATCACGCAGCATGTTATTGTAATGGGCGATCTCGCAATCGCTAGTTTGTTGGCTCTGCGCTGCCGTAGCGCAAAGATGTCTGCCTCCATGGCTGCGAGACCCGCTCCTATGTAATTACAAATAACGAATTTTAAGGCAACGCAAATATTAAGGTTAAGAGGCTGAGCTCGTAGATGATGATAAATAACATAGTTATGTATAATATATTGCATTTCTGACCGTATATCCCTGTAATTATTACACACTGTAGCTTTAACTTCACTCTACAAGTTGTAATCTAGGCTGTGGTTACTCTGTTTAACCCATTTTATGTATTTTATCTAGGGCTGAAAGAATTCATCAGATTAATCGATTATTTAAATAATGTCAACAAATTTAGTAATCGAATAATCGTTAACTGGAGTATAGAGACCCTAAAACATGTCTTTAGTTCACAGTGTGACCCACTTAGAGCTAGCCTCGTGAGACCATTCTGATCTCGCGAGCTTTCAAGGTTTCACTCTCAGATCAGTCTGGAGACTCTCCGTTGAAGAAAATTTGGAGCCGTTCACCAAACGAACGTCCAATCAGCGTTGGCTTTGAGGCGGGTTGAGGTGTGACGCAACAAGAAGCGCGACAGTTCAGTCTAAAGAACATGGCGGCTTCAGCCGATGAAACTAGCGTTAGCGTGGCTATCGAGCAAGTTTTATCGGAATTACAGAGTATTTCTTCACTGAAAGAAGAGCAAAACACTGCTCTGGAGGCTTTTCTCAGAGGAAAAGATGTTTTTGCTCTTCTCCCGACTGGTTTCGGCAAGAGTTTGATCTATCAATTGGCTCCTCTTCGTCGTCGCTCTGTTAGTACGTCATATGCTTCGTTGATCTGATTGGTTTATTTGGCCCGTCTATCACCAACATAGGCCAATCAGCTAACCAGTATTTTCGCCCCTTCCCAAAATTACTTCAACGGAAGGTTTCCAGATGGATATGCGGAGCGAATCCATCTGGCGGAGTCAGGTTAACTTAGAGCAGGAATTATACCAAAATTGTAACAAAAATATATAAACATTTTGCATTTTGGATTAAAAAAATTTTTTTCGTCTGTCAGCATTTTCCATACAGAAGTCCTCTACTGCTGCAACAATGCTGTTTTGTAAACCATAAACATGTTCTTCACATCTAATTGTTGGTAGGGACAAGTAGGTCAGTCCAAAATTTTGGTAGGGACATGCAGAGGTGGAAAAAGTACTAAAATATCATACTCAAGTAAAAGTACCAAAACTTGGATGAAATATTTCTCAAGTACAAGTAAAATTACCCATCAGAAAAATTACTCAAGTAAAAGTAAGTAGCTAATTTAAAATGTATTTTAAGTAAAAGTTACTTAGGTACATTTAACTAAGGGGTTGCCGACCCCTGTGCTAGACAAAATTAGCAATGCCACAAAACAGGTTGTTTTGCTAATTGGCTATTAGTCATGAAAACTTTGTTTGAAGTACCAATGCACTAAATACTTAACAAAACATGCTTCCGCAGATTAGATGAATGCTGCCAGTTCAGTCACCTTTGGCAGACACATCTGGCATTGCATGATGATACTGTTGGCCCTCTTGAATTTAAATGAAAAGCAGTCTTTCAAATGTGGCCGAGGATTTTCGTTGTTTTGGGCAGCAGAATTCGATGTTTCAGCTAGCATTTCTAGTGAAACGTTCTCTGAACCGTCGTCGCTCTCCTGATCCACCTCCATCTCGTTCCCAATCTCCTACAGAAAGACTTGCTGCCTGGTAGCCTAGATCTACATGCTGATCACGTCACTCACTGTAGTGCTTCCGGGCCCCATTTTTTGTCTTCCTTTCGGTTTTCCAAAGTTTTTTTTTTTACTCAGTAACGGATGGGATTTGTAATGTAACGAAATACAATACTTCACTCAAAACATAATGAAGTAAAATTTAAACTACCGATTTTAAAAACTACTTGGAAAAATACAAAATACACAAAAAAACTATGTAATACAGTAACTTGAGTAAATGTATTTCGTTACTTTCCACCTCTGGGGACATGTCCCTATGGTCCCTATGCAAACCTATGCCCATGTAACTAACCCACCTGAGGCCAATTTAACAAAGCTGGTTAAGCTAACATGTATGTTTTTCTAAGCAGTAGAAGGAAGGCCGCGTCGAGGATCCACAGACGTACTGAAACAACACACTGAAAAAAAATTGATATCTAGATAAGTAATTTTTTCTTAAAATAAGTGCATTTCTTCTTGAATTGAGGAGGTAAACGGGAAATGTTGCCAATTGAACAAGACAATTTACATTTAGAATAAGAAAACTCAATTGGATTGTCTTATTTCAAGTGCATGTTATTAAATTATCTTATTTTAAGAGTAGAAATGCTCATTCCATTGGCAAACTACCTCATTTACCTACTCAAATTAAGGGTAAATACACTTCATTTATGAAATTCTTACTTATTTCTAGATTGTTTTTCCAGTGCATGCAAACTCCACAACTAAGTTTTTAAATAAATCTTCATTTGATTCCTCTTGCAGTTGGGCACCAGTTCTCCTCCATGCAGGGTCCATAAAACCCTGCATCACTTTTTGCTTTTTTGCTGGCCGACAGAGAAAATAACGCCGAACTTGAACACGTTTTACAGCTTTGCTTCTGCTTAATAACACTAAAACCTAAAGAATTCAGTCAGTTTGACATTTCAGCTCCGCTCTTCTTCAGTCGGGATGATAAAACAGTCAGCTAAACAGAAGGTGTCACACCGCTAATGGTACGAGTAAGCCCAGAGATAAGGAGCAGTCTGACAGGTTAGTGCTCTCTGCAGAGATATCATGGCCTTCGATCGGCCTGCAGCTGCGACTCTTATCTGCTTGTTGTCATCATCTGTACAGCTACCAAAGACGCCGGTTCAAAGAGGAGCTGTGTATGAGAGAGCAGACTCTCCAACACACTGGCAGACTTTTACAAAGCTCAGCCCAAACGCGCTCCGCTCTCCTCTCAAACCTGGGCTTGTTTAGCTGCTGGCAGCCGAAGGCCCCAGTCAGATGTTTGCCAGCTGAGCTGAAGTGTGCCCACAGAGCACACAGTGCAGCGCCACTACCAGTACAGCGTGCCCTCACCTTGTCTACCTTGGCGCTTTTTGAGTTTGATGGGGAAAAAATGTCCCTCTGCAAATGAAAAGTCAAGTGCCAGACAGCATATTTATACATCTTAATTAGCAATAATGACTCGCAGCACCTGCCAACACGCTGGTGCCAGTGGTTACTGTGTCGTGTTGACTAGACTGGGTGTCTGTTGTTTGCCTGCTACTTACAGCCGAATTACATTACAAATTTAAATTTGCTGCAGCAGCAAGAACGTTCCTGAAATTCATCCTAAATCATAAATCAGGATGCCTCAGATTTATAAATAAGAACAACTGGCCTCAAACTTTATGATGAATACGCGGAGATGTTAATCAGCTAAGCAGGACACCTACTAATGTGCCATTTTATGATACACCGCAAGATTTTGATTTTAGTTTTAGTCTCACAGGAGCAAAGACAAAATCAGCACATCACAAAACCATCAAAAAACTAATTGCAGAAATTCTGACTTTTCTTTCTACGGTGAAATAAGCTGCAGCCATCGTCTCTGACATCTGGATTTATGGTCTGGTAATTCCCCTCTGGAGTAATTTGGCTGGTAGATCTGCAGCTTAGCAGCATTCCTGCAGAGCTCTCCTGCGCTGTGAAGTCAGGAGATGACTGATTGATTGATTGTATTACTCCAGTTTTAGCATGGCTTTAGCGAGCTAGCGGAGAAGTTTTAATATGGGCCGTTCACTGAGCCGTCTGTGGGCGTTCTGGGAAGAACTCCTGTGAACGCCGCAAATCATGGCTGGAAAATAAACCTTTCAAAAATGATGTTCAGGCACTGCATACGTATATGGGTACTTTTCAGGATTCTAGTTTTTGTTTTAAACTGTTTTATTGGTCTGATTGATGAATCGATGGATGGATGGATGGATGGATGGATGGATGGTGGATGGATGGATGGATGAACGGATGGATGGATGGATGGATGATGGATGGCTGGATGGATGGATGGTGGATGGATGGATGGATGGATGGATGATGGATGGATGGATGGATGAACGGATGGATGGATGGATGGATGATGGATGGATGAACGGATGGATGGATGGATGGATGATGGATGGATGGATGGATGGATGGATGGATGGATGGATGATGGATGGATGGATGGATGGATGAACGGATGGATGGATGGATGATGGATGGATGGATGAACGGATGGATGGATGGATGGATGGATGGATGGATGGATGATGGATGGATGAATGGATGGATGGATGGATGGATGGATGGATGGATGATGGATGGATGGATGGATGGATGGTTGATGGATGGATGGATGGATGGATGATGGATGGATGGATGGATGGATGAACGGATGGATGGATGGATGGATGGATGATGGATGGATGAACGGATGGATGGATGGATGGATGACGGATCGATGGATGGATGGATGGATGAACAGATGGATGAACGGATGGATGCATGGATGACGGATCGATGGATGGATGGATGGATGAACGGATGGATGGATGACGGATCGATCGATGGATGGATGGATGGATGAACGGATGGATGGATGGATGGATGAACAGATGGATGGATGGATGGATGACGGATGGATGGATGGATGAACGGATGGATGGATGAACGGATGGATGGATGGATGAACGGATGGATGGATGAACAGATGGATGGATGGATGGATGGATGGATAGATGGATGAACAGATGGATGAACGGATGGATGGATGGAAGGATGAACGGATGGATGGATGGATGGATGGATGAACAGATGGATGGATGGATGGATGGATGGATGAACAGATGGATGGATGGATGAACAGATGGATGGATGGATGAACAGATGGATGAACAGATGGATGAACAGATGGATGGATGGATGGATGGATGGATGGATGGATGGATGGATGAACAGATGGATGGATGGATAGATGGATGAACAGATGGATGAACAGATGGATGGATGGATGGATGGATGGATGAACAGATGGATGAACAGATGGATGAACAGATGGATGGATGAACAGATGGATGGATGGATAGATGGATGAACAGATGGATGAACAGATGGATGGATGGATGAACAGATGGATGGATGGATGGATGAACAGATGGATGGATGGATGGATGGATGGATGAACAGATGGATGTACAGATGGATGGATGGATGGATGGATGGATGGATGAACAGATGGATGGATGGATGGATGAACAGATGGATGGATGGATGAACAGATGGATGGATGGATAGATGGATGAACAGATGGATGAACAGATGGTTGGATGGATGGATGGATGAACAGATGGATGAACAGATGGATGGATGGATGAACAGATGGATGGATGGATGGATGAACAGATGGATGGATGGATGGATGAACAGATGGATGGATGGATGAACAGATGGATGGATGGATAGATGGATGAACAGATGGATGAACAGATGGTTGGATGGATGGATGGATGGATGGATGAACAGATGGATGGATGGATGGATGGATGGATGAACAGATGGTTGGATGGATGGATGGATGAACAGATGGTTGGATGGATGGATGGATGAACAGATGGATGGATGGATGGATGGATGAACAGATGGATGGATGGATGGATGAACAGATGGATGGATGGATGGATGGATGAACAGATGGTTGGATGGATGGATGGATGAACAGATGGATGAACAGATGGATGGATGGATGGATGGATGAACAGATGGATGGATGGATGGATGAACAGATGGATGGATGGATGAACAGATGGGTGGATGGATGAACAGATGGATGGATGGATGAACAGATGGATGGATGGATGAACAGATGGATGGATGGATGAACAGATGGATGGATGGATAGATGGATGAACAGATGGATGAACAGATGGTTGGATGGATGGATGGATGGATGGATGAACAGATGGATGGATGGATAGATGGATGAACAGATGGATGAACAGATGGTTGGATGGATGGATGGATGGATGGATGAACAGATGGATGGATGGATAGATGGATGAACAGATGGATGAACAGATGGTTGGATGGATGGATGGATGGATGGATGGATGAACAGATGGATGGATGGATGGATGGATGAACAGATGGATGGATGGATGAACAGATGGATGGATGGATAGATGGATGAACAGATGGATGAACAGATGGATGGATGGATGGATGGATGGATGGATGGATGGATGGATGAACAGATGGATGGATGGATAGATGGATGAACAGATGGATGAACAGATGGTTGGATGGATGGATGGATGGATGGATGAACAGATGGATGGATGGATGGATGAACAGATGGATGGATGGATGAACAGATGGATGGATAGATGGATGAACAGATGGATGGATGAACAGATGGATGGATGGATAGATGGATGAACAGATGGATGGATGGATGAACAGATGGATGAACAGATGGATGGATGGATAGATGGATGAACAGATGGATGGATGGATGAACAGATGGATGGATGGATAGATGGATGAACAGATGGATGGATGAACAGATGGATGGATGGATGGATGGATGGATGGATGGATGTTTGCTTCAGTGGCATCATTAATCATCTTAGATACACAATAGCATTGATCTTTATGATTCTAAAATAAAATTTGTCGTTTCCTGACATTTGCACCATTCAATTAAAGCTGTATAAATGATTAAAATGATAGTGGCAGCATTATGCAAAGGGTTTATGCTAAGATAAAACAGTTTATGAACAGCTTAAAATATAAATCCGTTCTCTACCTCCAGGTTCTGCATGAAACTTTTGCTAAAAATATCCCTTTTTGACTCTCATAAATGCTGCTCTTTTAGTTCTGGTTATTGAAAATATCTTTCAGATATTTTCCTAAAAGCAAAGGATTAAAGCAATCCAGTGCTACTTAAAATGCAGCATATCATTTCTGGTATCGGGTCAAATCGTGTCAAATAAAAGAAGTTTACAGGAGCTGTAAATCAAGTATTAAAGTTAGCCTTAAAATGGGGAAAAGGTATAAATCTTAAATGTTTGTATGATTTTGCAAACATATGAAATCACTGATCCCTCTAGTTTTTTTTGTTGATAAAAATACAACCAGAATAGCAAAACTATTTTGGTCAAAAGTAGACATTTCTATCTTTGTAAAAGAAAAAAAAAAAACAGGGAACTGAAAAAAAACATCCCAGTCAGCTTTCTGCTCCTCTGGCTCTTTGAGAACTTTTTACATAAAGAAAAAAACATTTTCTATAGCTGCCATGTTCCAAACTTCTGCAGCTGTTGACAGATCATCTCTGTAGGACGGAGTCCTCTTCTGCACTACTTATTTTTTCCAGTTTCCATCCTAAACCTCCAGCTTCCCTCAGATCCAGGCCTTTCCTGCCTTTCCTAAAGAAAACTTTCAACAAATTCATCATGATGCCTGAAAAATGACATCCTCATCACTGAACAGGAAGAAGACAGGTGAGTTTAATCCGAGCGTCCACCTGAGCAGCTCCCGTAGACCTAAAACAACCGCCGCCGCCGCCGTGCTCCAGCCCAGGATCATCGATCTCAAGCCGTTTTTTTTTTAGATGTTCCATTGAGGTTGCACCAAATAAATGTTCCAGCATAATTTTCTTGGCTAAAGCAAGTTTATGGTTCATAACTAAAAACCCCTTTTCATTAAGTCATCATATCTACATCTGAGGAACTTTGTTTTCTTCTCTTTAGTGGTTCCTTCAGCTCGTTCAAACCGACTCCTGTTTCTGTCCATCTGTCTTTCATTTCTTTTGTTGTGTATTTGTTATTGTCATAACCGGCTGTTTTGGTGTTTTCCTCGGTTACTGTGTGTTCCCACTTAGTGTTCTCATTTGTTTTCGACATCTTCCTAATCTCAGACCCAGCTGAATGGGAACAACCAAGACTTTTAACCAATTTGCGCTTATTTACTCTTCTTTTTTTTACTCCTTTCTTTCAATTGAAACTAACATTATTTCCATTTAAGGTCTTTAATCTTTGGACCGATTTCACGAGAACAAACATGATTTTTTTTCCCCTTTTAATAATACTAATAAAATTGTGATTTTTAAATTATTTTTTTGCACTTGATTGTGAAAGTTTATGATCATACTCACCACAGGGATCATCACTGCTGACCCTCCACTCCTGCTCACACCTGTCCTCTTCAAACATTACAGCTAGAAAATTAATGTTCAAATGTTTGTTTTTAAATCTCATATAAACAGATAAAGAAATTACATATACCATTCAAATTCTAAAATGAACAATTAAATAATTTAATATTTTGTTCAATAAACCAAAATATTTAAAATGACCAAATTAATAATTCAAGGTTTTAAAAAATACATACATTTAGAAAAGTGTATAATTACCTTAGTTTATATATGTAAAGTGAAGTAATTTTTTAATAACACCTGTTTTGAATAATCCACTGGAGAATTTTTTCTTAAAATAGGTGCATTTGTTCTTAGATTGAGGAGGTAAAAGAGACATTTTGCCACTGGAATGAGACAATTTACACTTAAAATAAGAAAAGATAATTGCATTGTCTTATTTCAAGCACATATTATCTAATTGTCTTATTTTAAGAGTAAAAATACTCATTCGATTGGCAAATTATCTCATTTATCTATTCAAATCAAGGGTAAATACACTTTTTTTTTTTTTATTTATTTCTGGATTGTTTTTCCGGTATGTAGATGCCATCCCTCCCCGTTAGACTCTTAGCAGCCGGGCTCGTCTTCACGGCTCCAACTCTGACCCCAGAAATAACAAAATGCCATTTTTGGAAGTCACAAAGCCTCAGACTAAATGTCCTGAATGCACAGCGAAAATGAAGCTGGTTCTGCTTTCAAATATTCAGCTATTAGTATTTGTCATAGTTTTACACAATTGGAGGTCAGATCGACATCTGCTGCTGCTTAAGAACAAATGCTATACATATTTTCAAAGGTTTTATTACATCAGCTGTCATCTAGTGTTTCTGTGAACGGGTCCCTCTGGGTGTGGATCTTAAAGACACTGAGCTGCATTAATAAAATGAATGATTCAGTTTGGTTTTTGGCTACAAAGTGAGAAACCTAAAATCCTCCAGGAGAGGCGACGTAACGTCTTACTTCACTGGAAAATATCTAAATCTAGATAAGTCAAGAAATAAGTGCATTTGTTCTTGAATTAAGGAGGTAAAAGAGATATTTTGCCAATGAAACAAGATAATTTACTCTTAGAATAAGAAAGCACAATTGCATTGTCTTATTTCAAGTGCATGTTATCTAATTATCTTATTTTAAGAGTAAAAATGCTAATACCATTGGCAAACTATCTCATTAACCTACTCAAATTAAGGGTGAATACACTTAATTTAAGACATTTTAACTTATTTCTAGATTGTTTTTCCAGTGTAGAAGATAACTACAATTAAAAGAATGAACAGAGATGAAAAAATGGATATAGGATTGATAATGAGAAGAAAATATTTTCTTTATTCAGTGAATAAAGTTGTTCCGCTCTGACCTTAGTGCAAATATCTAAGAAAAGGTTTCAAAAGTTGTTTAAGGAATGAGGGAATAAAAATACAGCTTAAACAGACAGGCTGCAGTTCTGAAGAATTTAATATTTTTTTCCTTACAAAAATACTCCTAATGGTGCTCTCAGGTCACAGTGTCCTCCAAATAATAATAATTAAAAAGAAAACTAACAGAAATAATTCTCTATATTATAAAAAGGGTTGTTTTTTTTTTCTCACAGAAATAAAAACAACTAGGTACACATTTTAGAATCCATAAAAACTTTTTAAAATCAACATAATTGAAGTTGTTAGTTATTTCTTATTAAAATTCATTAAATCTACATAAAAACATGTAATTAGGAACCATGCTAGTACAACCTTTTCTTCTCAACAAACACAAACATAAACATGGAGCTTATTAAACTCCTTGTTTAGATTTTAATTGACATCGTTTACAATCGTATTTAAGAGGTTAAAGAGGTTAAAAGGTTAAAGGCGCCTCATGCTGGTTTGGTACGATGGAGGATCTGGCATGCTGTGGGTCTGTTTGAGGGAATGAAGCTTAATTATTAGAAACAGACAGACTACAGTTTTGAAAAATATATTTCTGTTATTTTTTCCTTGTGTAGAACTGGTTAAACTATAACATTTAGCATGATGTCATTACATCAGACCGATAAAACAGAAATATGGGCATAATGGAAAACATGGTTAATACCTACGGTGAAGCTATTGATTACTAAAGTCCTACTTAGAAAAATGAAAGGTCTATAACTTTCATCATAGGTATATTTCAACTATAAGGGGAAAAAAACGAGAAAATGCAGGAAATCTTGTTTCTTTTTAGGATTTTTAAGGAATGTTTTTGCAAATTATGAAGAAAAAAATTTTTTTTTCATCATAATAGTACCGCAGGACCCATTGTCCTGCATGTATTAGGTATTTACCTGCCTCTACACACCTGATTTAAAGACATTGGTGATTAACAGGCCCCTGCAGCCTGTGGTGGCTGCTGAGGACAGACATCTAAAACATGCAGGACAGAGAGTCAAGAGACTGAGATTGAAAAGCACTGCTGTAGCTGCTATGTTGGTTCCTTCCTCCATCAGATTGGCTAGGCCACCCCAGGACCTTGAAATGCTTTCAATGGAGCCATTTCTCCATTGTCCTGCTAGAAGACCCAGCCATGTTCCACCTTCAATCTTCTCACCGATGGAAGGAGGAACTAGAACCTCATCATAAATGAAGATTTCATTCCATTCATTCTTCTCAATTTCAATTCAATTCAGTTTATTTATATAGCGCCAAATTCACAACATATGTCATCTCAAGGCACTTTACAGTTCAACCAGATCATACAGTCAAATCGATACAAAGTTTTCTATCTAAGGAAAACCAGTTGATTGCATCGACTCAAATACAATCCCTCACACTAAGCATGCTTGTAGTGACAGTGGAGAGGAAAAACTCCCTTTTAACAGGAAGAAACCTCCAGCAGAACGAGCCTCAGTGTGAGCGGCCATCTGCCGAGGGCGACTGGGGTTCAAGGAGACAGAAGCAGAGATACAAAAAGCAGCTGTAAAAGGCGGCCCCGTCCAGGAAACACACAGCCAGGCAGACAAGCTCCAAGGCAGCTCCCATGCCAGAGGACGAAGAGAGCACATCCAGCCAGTCACGGTCAGAGAAACAGGACCACACTGGAAAACAGGCCGATCTCCAACATCTACAAACAAGGGTGTTGATGGAAGCAGCACAGCTGATGTTTCTTTCCTGGATGACGTCACAGCCAAACAGGAACAGACGAGGCAAAGCTACTCTGAGGAAAAGCAGAGAGAGCAGAAGGTTAGAGATTGAACTAACAGATTCTGCAGTTAGGAGAACAGAGAGAGAATGAAGCAGAATGATGAAATGGGGGTCCCTATGTCCTCCAAAAGTCTAAGCCTATAGCAGCATAACTATAGAGATAGCTCAGGATAACCCGAGCCCCTCTAACTATAAGCTTTATCAAAAAGGAAAGTTTTAAGTCTAGCCTTAAAAGTAGACAGGGTGTCTGCCTCACGGACTAAAACTGGTAGTTGGTTCCACAGGAGAGGAGCCTGATAACTAAAAGACCTGCCTCCCATTCTACTTTTAGAAATTCTAGGAACCACTAGTAAACCTGCAGATTGAGAGCGAAGTGCTCTGTTAGGAACATAAGGAACAATCAGATCTCTGATATAAGATGGAGCTTGGCCATTTAAGGCTTTATATGTGAGAAGGAGGATTTTAAATTCTATTCTTGATTTAACAGGAAGCCAATGAAGAGAAGCCAGGATAGGAGAGATATGATCTCTCTTTTTAATTTTCATCAGAACTCTGGCTGCAGCATTTTAGATCAGCTGAAGGCTTTTAACTACAGTTTGTGGACTTCCTGGTAGTAAAGAATTACAATAGTCCAGCCTTGAAGTAACAAATGCATGGACTAGTTTCTCAGCATTACCCCTGCACAGGATATTTCTAATTTTTGCAATGTTCCTCAGATGAAAGAAGGAAATTCTAGAAACCTCTTTGATATGGGATTTAAATGACAGGTCCTGATCAAAAATAACACCAAGATTTTTTACTTTATTATCTGAAATCAGTTTAATCCCATCCAAATGAAGTGACTGGCTAATCAGTTTCTTTTTCAGAGACTCTGGTCCAAAGACTATAACTTCTGTTTTATCTGCATTCAGAAGCAGAAAGTTAAGAGTCATCCAGGTTTTTATGTCTTCAAGACATGCCTGTAATCTATGTAATGGGTTAGCTTCATCTGGATTTAAAGCCAGATATAGCTGGGTATCATCAGCATAACAGTGGAAATTAATCCCATGCTGTCTAATAACTCTACCAATTGGGAGCATGTATAAAGTAAAGAGAATTGGTCCTAGCACTGATCCCTGTGGTACTCCACAGGTAACCTTTGAGCGTGTTGAAGATCTATCATTAACATGAACAAACTGAATTCGATCAGATAGATAAGATTTAAACCAGTCTAGTGCTGTTCCTTTAATTCCAACAAAATATTCAAGTCTTTCTAAAAGAATATTATGGTCAACTGTATCAAATGCAGCACTAAGATCCAACAGGACAAGTACAGATACAAGTCCATTATCTGAGGCCATGAGAATATCATTAGTGACTTTCACCAGAGCTGTTTCAGTGCTATGATGAGCTCTAAAGCCAGACTGAAACTCTTCAAAAAGTTCATTATTGTGTAAGTGGTCGCAAACTTGTTTGGCAACTACTTTCTCAAGAATTTTGGATAAGAAAGGAAGATTGGATATAGGTCTATAATTGACAAAGTCATCTGGGTCAAGAGACGGTTTCTTAAGCAGAGGTTTAATTACAGCAACCTTAAAAGCTTTAGGTACATATCCCTGTAACAGAGATAGATTAATCACATCTAAAATGGAGGAGGAGATCAAAGGGAATACCTCCTTAAATAACCTGGTTGGAACTGGATCTAACATACAAGTTGAAGGCTTAGATGAAGACAATAATTTTGCTAATTCAGAAAGTTCAACTGGATCAAAGCAGTCTAAACCCGGTTCAGATTCCATGACTACCTCAGGTACAATTGCGGATAGAGGAGTGCTTATGATCTTATTTTTAATAATATCAATCTTATTTATAAAGAATCCCATAAAATCATTGCTGCTAAGAGCAGGTGGAATGGACGGTTCAACAGAGCTATGGCTCTGGGTGAGTTTGGCAACTGTATTAAAAAGAAATCTAGGATTATTCTTATTCTTCTCTATTAATGAGAAGAAGTATGCTGCTCTTGCTTTACAAAGGGTCCTCTTACAGGTGCTGGTCATAAAATTAGAATATCATGAAAAAGTAGATTGATTTCAGTAATTCCATTTAAAAAGTGAAACTTGTATATTATATTCATACATTACATACAAACTCATATATTTCAGATGTTTATTTTGTTTAATTTTGATGATTACAAATGACAACAAATGAAAATCTCAAATTCATCATATCAGAAAATTAGAATATTACTGAAGACCAATAAAAACAAAGGATTTATAGAAATGTTGGCCAACTGAAAAGTATGAACATGAAAAGTATGAGCATGTACAGCACTCAGTATTTAGTTGGGCCTCCTTTGGCCTGTATTACTGCAGCAATGCGGCGTGGCATGGAGTCGATCAGTCTGTGGCACTGCTCAGGTGTTATGATAGCCCAGGTTGCTCTAATAGTGGCTTTTAGCTCTTCTGAATTGTTGGGTCTGGTGTATTGCATCTTCTTCTTCACAATACCCCATAGATTTTCTATGGGGTTAAGGTCAGGAGAGTTTGCTGGCCAATTAAGAACAGGGATACCATGGTCCTTCAACCAGGTACTGGTAGCTTTGGCACTGTGTGCAGGTGCCAAGTCCTGTTGGAAAATGAAATCTGCATCTCCAAAAAGTTGGTCAGCTGCAGGAAGCATGAAGTGCTCTAAAACTTCCTGGTATGTGGCTGCGTTGACCCTGGACCTCAGAAAACACAATGGACCAACACCAGCAGATGACATGGCACCCCAAACCATCACTGACTGTGGAAACTTTACACTGGACTTCAAGCAACGTGGATGAAGTGCCTCTCTTCTTTTCCTCCAGACTCTGGGACCTTGATTTCCAAAGGAAATGCAAAATTTACTTTCATCAGAGAACATGACTTTGGACCACTCACCAGCAGTCCAGTCCTGTTTCTCTTTAGCCCAGGCAAGACGCTTCTGACGCTGTCTGTGGTTCAAGAGTGGCTTGACACAAGGAATGCGACAGCAGAAACCCATGTCTTTCATACGTCTGTGTGTGGTGGTTCTTGAAGCACTCACTCCAGCTGCAGTCCACTCTTTGTGAATCTCCCCCACATTTTTGAAGGGGTTTTGTTTCACAATCCTCTCCAGGGTGCGGTTATCTCTCTTGCTTGTACACTTTTTTCGACCACATATTTTCCTTCCCTTCGCCTCTCTATTAATGTGCTTGGACACTGAGCTCTGTGAACAGCCAGCCTCTTTAGCGATGACCTTGTGTGTCTTGCCCTCCTTGTGCAAGGTGTCGATGGTCGTCTTTTGGACAACTGTCAAGTCAGCAGTCTTCCCCATGATTGTGTAGCCTATAGAACTAGACTGAAAGACCATTTAAAGGCTTTTGCAGGTGGTTTGAGTTAATTAGCTGATTAGAGTGTGGCACCAGGGGCCATCAATTTTGAACCTTTTCACAATATTCTAATTTTCTGATATGATGAATTTGAGATTTTCATTTGTTGTCATTTGTAATCATCAAAATTAAACAAAATAAACATCTGAAATATATGAGTTTGTATGTAATGTATGAATATAATATACAAGTTTCACTTTTTAAATGGAATTACTGAAATCAATCTACTTTTTCATGATATTCTAATTTTATGACCAGCACCTGTATACAGCATTAAACCATTTTTCCAGACTAGGAAGGACTCCCGCAGGCCTGTGGAGCGATATTTTCTCTCCAGTTTCCTAGCATTTTGCTTCAAAGTGCGCAGCTCTGCATTAAACCAAGGAGCAAGCTTTCTATTTTTAACGGTTTTCATTTTCAAAGGAGCTGCGTTGTCTAAGGCAATACGCAGAGAACTAGCAACCCCATCAACAAAATCATCAACCTGTGAAGGGGAATAAGCTATGCTTTTGCACTCTGCAGCACTGCTCAGCGACACAGAGGAGAGAAAAAGTGAAGCAGATTCTTTAAAATTTATAACTGCACTATCTGATAAAGATCTACTAAAATTTAACCTTCTTTTGGGGGAGGAGAACTCTGTTAGAGTAATCCTGAAGGTTATTAGAAAGTGGTCAGAGAGGACAGGGTTGTGATGAAATACTGTTATTTCTTCACATTCTATGCCGTATGTCAGCACAAGATCCAAAGTATGAAAATGAGAATGTGTGGGACTATTCACATTTTGAACAAAGCCAATAGTGTCTAAGATAGCATTAAAGGCTGCTCTTAAGCTATCGCCTTCAATGTCAGCATGGATGTTAAAATCTCCCACTATGATGACCCTGTCAGTATTTAATACCAAATCAGAAAGGAACTCTGAAAACTCATCTAAAAATTCAGAGTAAGGACCTGGTGGACGATACAAAGTTACAAAAAGAAGAGGTTTTCTTGCTTTGAAATTTGGATCAGGGAAATTAAGGGTTAAATGTTCAAAAGAGTTGTAGGTATTAACTGTTTTGGGAGTAATCAGTAAGTCAGACTGAAAGATTGTTGCTACTCCTCCTCCTCGCCCAGAACTTCTGGGTATGTGAAAATTTAAATAGCTTGAAGGAGTTGCCTCATTTATGCTCACATAATCCTCTTGCTGCAGCCAGGTTTCTGTAAGGCAAAACAAGTCAATGTGATTATCACAAATCAAGTCATTAACTAGCAGAATTTTAGAGGAAAGAGATCTTATGTTAAACAGACCGCATTTAATTGTTTTAACTTTTTCCCCAATTGGAGTTATTTTGATTTTAATTAGATTATCATGATTTACTCCTTTGGGAATCTTTGCTAATTTATTAGATTTTGGTCGTGGACAAGACACTGTCTGGATGGAGTAAAGAGTGGGTAACAGTAGAGAAGCTGCAGAGAAGTGTGTTAAACTACAACTCTGCTTCCTGGTCTGCACCCTGGGTGGTCAGGGTTTTGGAGGACTAATAAATGTGGCCAGATTCCTAGAAAAAAGAGCTGCACCATCCAAAGTGGGATGGATGCTGTCTCTCCGAATCAGACCAGGCTTTCCCCAAAAGGATTGCCAATTATTAATGTAGCCCACGTTGTTTTCAGGACACCACCTAGACAACCAGCGGTTGAATGACGACATGCGGCTAAACATGTCATCACTGGTCAGATCAGGGAGGGGACCAGAGAAAATTACAGTCCGACATTTTTTTGGCAAACTTACACACCGAAGCAACACTAATTTTAGTGACCTCCGATCGGCGTAACCGGGTGTCATTACCACCAGCGTGAATAACAATCTTACTGTATTTAACCTTATCCTTAGCCAGTAGTTTCAGGTAGGATTTGATGTCGCCCGTTCTGGCCCCCGGCAAACATTTGACTATGGTCCCTGGTGTCTCTAACGCCACGTTTCTGACTATGGAGCTGCAAATCACCAGAGTGGGCTTCTCAGTGGGTGTGTCACTGAGTGGGGAAAACCGGTTAGAAACGTGAACGGGTTGGTGGTGACCAGTGGGCAGAGATCCACGACTACGCTTTCTGCGTACAGTTACCCAATCGCCTGGCTGCTCAGGCACTTTTGGAGGACAGCTACGTGGGGGGCCTACTTTAACTCCTGGATGTTCAACAGCCTGAAGCCTGAATTCTAACTCTGACACCCTCGCCTCCAAAGCTACAAAAATACTACACTTATTACACATCCCATTATCACTAAAGGAGGCAGAGGAATAACTGAACATCTGACACAGAGAGCAGGAGAGAGGAGAGGAAGAAGGAAGAGTTGGAAAAGAGTCAAGGGAGGGAGAGAGAGAAGCCATAGCAATGCTAAGCTAGCGCTAGCCTAGGCTAGCTACTCCTTGCTATCAGAAATAAAACCGTGTGAAACTGACAAGTGCTCAGTAGAAAAGTGCAGCAGAAGGTGCTATGTTTTAAAGTAGTTAGTTAGAGTTACTTAGATACAGAGATATCACAGAGAAAATAACTTAACTTCAGATGGAGTTCCTCTGGACAGCTGCAACAGCTGCACACTCAGTTAATCCAAACAGGAAGTGAACAGGTCCAAACAGGAAGCAGGAAGCAGCATACCTACACAGAAGTGTCGTCCTGTCCCCTTTGCAGAAAAACATTCGCAAAGCATGATGCCTCCACCCCCGTGCTTTGCAGTAGGTTTGGTGTTCCTGGGATGCAGCTCAGCTTTCTTCTTTCTCCGAACTAAAGTTGAGTTTGTGCGATAATGTTTTATTTTGGTTTCATATGATGATATATTTCCCAATCCTCTTCTGGATCATCCATAGGCCCTCTGGCAAACTTAGACAGACCTGGACATGTTCTATCTACAGCAGGGGGAAACGTCTGCAGGCTCAGAGTCCCTCTGGTCGCAGTTAGTTACTGATGGTAGCCTTTGTTCCTTTGGTCTCAGCTCTCTGCAGGTCATTCATCAGGTCCCTCCATGTAGTTCTGAGATGTTTTCCTTACTGATCGGTCTTTTATGCCATTTGCTGATTTTTTTCACAGCAACCTGCTTCCTATTCTAGATTCACCCTCCCAGCCTGGTTCAGGACAAAACTTTCCTCCTGTCGTCCTTCAGCAGCTCTTTCATTTCAGCAATGGTTCAGTTTGGAGTCTGACTGTTTGAGGCTGTGGACAGGCGTCCATCATACAGAGAACGAGTTCAAAAAGGGGCCATTAATACAGTTAAAAAAGGAGGAAAAAAGAGCTTCTTAGAGAAGTTACAGGGCTTTCCACCATAATTAACAGATAAAATATTTAAAAAATCCTACAAAGTAATTTCCCAGATTTTCTTCCTCATTTTCCTTCATAGATAAAGATTTCAGACCTCTCATCTTTCTAAGTAGGAGAACTTTAACAATCAGTGGTTGACTAAATACTCTTCGGCCTCCATGTACATTTAATCAAAAAAAGATGCTTAAATATACTTGCTATAGTCTTTCTAGGCTAAATAAGTTCATGTTTTTTGCAAATGCATGTTTTACATACAAGCTCTTAAAGGAAAAACATTTTTTTTCTTCTTTTAAGAAAACGTAGCATTTCGTTTAACATTCATTGCAAACAATAAAATTCAAATTTCAGCACATTTTATCTAAAAAGGCTTTATTTTGTTTGTAATAACAGCAAAAAACTGCAATAAGAACTTAAAAAGATGGCAAAAAGCAGACTAGTTTTCTAATTCCTTATTTGATGTTTGATTTTTCTAGCAAAATAAATTTTGTTCTGCATAAAAAGCTCTTGACTAAACCTTTTATTTCCTTTCAGTAGCTCTCTGTCTGGCTCCATCCTTCAACCTTTTTTTGTTTACAGATTCTGTCCTACTGGTTGTCATCTGGCTTTGTTCACCTGATACCAGACGCGTGGCACCTATCAAAGGAAGACAATAGCTTCAACACCAGGCGATGAGTTAACTGGCCAACAATGAGTCCTGCCTCAGATCTGAGGGGTGGGGTCTGATGCTCCTGGGACTTCTAAGGGTTAACTTTGACATCTGGCCCTCGATCATCCAGCAACTTCAGACCAGCTGCCAGAACAGGTCTGGTTTTTTCCCCTAAAAACACCTCATCCATCTGCCAAATTTCACATCATATACCGGTTCCTCCATGACCGCCCGAGGCGTTCCCATTTCCAGACGCGTGCTGGGTGACACTGATCCCCCGTCCTGACGCCCATCCATATTTAAAACGCTTCGCATGTAGGTGGCCCTTTATGACACGCTTTGCCTCTCTAGTACCCTTCACAATTTTACACCCTGCATTTGTCTGATATTTCCTCAGATTACTGCAATGTGATATAATGCACAGCGAGCTAATGGGCGCTAATTCAGGAGACACTCAGGTGCCACGTGCTGCAGCCGCAAAAGGAGATGGGAGCTGTGAAATTTAATCAGTAGATGCGAGGACGAGACAGAGCACGCCAACTAACCCCGAAGTTCACCAGGTGACACCTAAATAAAGCCCTAATTACAAGTGGCGTGCATCAGGAACACGAAAATACTCCTAATGGTGGTAAGATGACTTCAGGTCACAGTGCCCTCCAAACCATTAAGAACTACAGTAACAGAAATTATATTTTAGAAGCATAAACTAAAAGAAAATTATAATAAATGTTTTCCTCAGAGAAATAAAAAACATAGGTACGTTTTAGAACCCATAAATAAAAAATTAAATCAATAAAATTGAATCATTTTTAAAGTTTATGCTTTTTTTCTTATTAAAATGAATTAAATCTACATAAAAAACTTTTAATTAAGAAGACATGCTAGTACAACCTTTTCATTCCAAACTTAAACATGGAGCTTATTAAACTCGTTTTTTTAGATTTTAATTGGAATTGTTTGCATTTGTATTAAAGATATAAAGGTGAACAAGCTCTCATGCTGGTTTGGTACGATGGAAGATCTGGCATGCTGTGGGTCTGTTTGAGGGAATGGAGCTTAATTATTAGACACACAAGCTCAAATATATAAAAATACATCTTAAAGAAATATAATTATTCAAAACCTTTGACCAAATTTAACCATGAGATGATTCATCAGACACAAAATTGACTTTCTTCTATTGTTTTCAAAAAATTGTTTCATTTCAAAACTTCAAGCAATTCAAAATTTTTAATTTATAATCTAATTTCAAGTTTTTTTTAATAAACGACTCCTGACTGTTTTTAAATATTTAAACACTGCTCTTATGTTTACTTCATAATTTTTTGCCAATGAAATTCTGTCAAAGGCAAAAATTGTTTATAATAAAAGTGTCAGTAAACAAAGGCATTTTTAAAAACGTTACAATATTTTTGTTTTTATACCTCAGAAAGTAAAAAACAAAACAAAACCAAAGCAGCCTTTTCTTTCCAGTGACTTTATTGAAAAGTTCATTTACAATCTGGCCTGTGGCTTTCAGGCTACATCCAGTGAAACACAGGCTTAGGAACGGGAGGTGAAGGATCTAAAGCACACGAAGAAACCGTGAATATTAAGAAATCCATTACCAGATTCCTAAGAATGCTGTGGATGGCACTTTACGTACAGAAAACCTGGAACAGTTCCACACAAAGAGGAATACATTCTTACCCCCCAAACGTTCAGCTATGAAACTCTTGCATACACAGAAGAGTGAAAAAGTTTTCCTTGTATAAAAAAGGGATTATTTCACCTCCAAACTTGTAGAGTTTCACCAATTACAGCTGAGTTAGATTCTATATATACACAACAAAAATGATCCCAGTTTAAGGAAAACGAAAGGTCATGAAGCCCAGGAACAGCCATGGAATCTGGCAGTAGTGTGTGAGATACAAAAACGGACATGCAGGAAGGATATTCAGTGTGATCCGTTACTAGTGAACCGATGCGTCAGCGTTAAAAAACACCTGATGTTAGCTTCTCACCATCCCAGGGCTCCGGATACCGACTCGTCTCATTACGCCCGTGTAAACTAACCTCAACCCAGTCAAGTCCGAGCTTTGAAAACTGGGAGGATCTGTAGTTATATACTCTCCACAGAGCTGTGGCTGAGTATTCAGCAGCTGTGTGCGGCCTCTTGTCTTAAGGTTTAATGCATATTACCAGGGGAAAAAATATTATTATTTTTTTTGCATCTTTTGTCTACAACACTCCTGCATGGAAACAATGGGATGGGTAATTATTATTTTGCTCCTCATGAATGAATAAAACGAATGAAACAATGGTTGTTTGCAAAACAGGCAGCATGGTCAAATTTTACTTAAAAATGATGTCAGATTTCCACCAAAAGTGCACTTTGATAATAAATACTGAAACCAGCAGACATGTGAACTACTCTCCATATGCGTTTTGAACATTTTATGCGTACAGATTCAATATCATGAGGCCCCTAATATATCATCAGCATGACTTCATGTTCTTTTCTCTGCGCTCTACTGCTTTTTCTGCTCCTCTAGATAGACTAATTGCTGTCTGCTCATCTCAGCTTTTGTCACTCTTGGGGTTGAACCAACCTGAGAAAGTAAACTGCATGTGACTCGCTACGTTTCAGGAAATCCCCACACCGCAGACAATACATTCTTCTAGTGTTTTAGAAAGAAGTGGTACTGAAACGAGGCCAAGACCTTCAGAGGTTGAGACGAAGAGTACTTCTTGTCTCGGTTGGTGTGATCCTAAATTAAACACTGCTATCTTCTTCCCGGCAGTGGTTAGTGGTTGACTTTCTCAGAAGCAGATCCACCCCACTGACACTGGTGATCATCCAGGAAACGGACATTAGTGGACTCTTATAAGTAGCTAGGTGTTCACCTGAATAACAAACTGGACTACAAACACTGAGGCTCTGGATAGGAAGGGTCAGAGCAGACTCTTCCTGCTGAGGAGACTAAGGTCTTTTGAAGGCTAGGGGTTCCTCCTAAAGATCTTCTATGACTCTGTTGTGGCATCAGCCATATTTTATGGAGCTTTCTGTTGGAGCAGTTGCTTATCTAGCTGAGAGAAAGCGACTGGATAAGCTGATCAGGAAGGCCAGCTCGCATGAAGCTGGTGCTGAACTGGAGAGCTCCTTCAGTGACAGACTGCTGCACCTTAAATGCACCAGGGAGCGTCATCACAGATCCTTCCTCCCAGCAGCTATAAGACTCTATAACCACCACTGTTCCCAACAACCTCAATAAGTTGTTCCCTTCATGCTGATTTTGCAGAGTTTCTACCTTAGTCAGTTAAACATGCTGCTGTCATTTTAAAAATAGCCTATATTGGTTATTTATTCTCCAGTTGCACAGTATTTATCTTGTTAAAACACTTAACAGCACAGTATTTCATTTGTTTATTTTTTTAACTCTTCAATAAACTTTTTGCTGCTGTAAACGCCAGAATTTCCCAATTGTGGGACAATAAAAGGATTTTCTATTCTATTCTAATAACGTTAGCAAAGCATCTTCAGGCTAATGGCTAATTGAATTCTGACTTCATATCAAACAGCCATTTCTGTCATCAACTGACAATTTTATACACACAATGCTGGAGACTGAGGGAAAAATACTTCAAAAATAGCTGCAAATGGATTAGGAATGCAAATGTTGATAGTTTATTCAAGCCTAACGTTCCTCAGTATAAACAGTGAAGCTAACGTTAGCTTAGCTCATACAAAGTTCCAAATTTAACCTCTTCAGAGCTGCTGTCAGAAAAGATTTATTGTTTTAAACTAAGTTATTTAATGATGATTTCAGTTAACCTATCTTTAACTTTAAACAGCTATTAGCCTGAAGTAGCTGCGCTAATGCTATTAGCTGCAGCTAGCAAGAAAACAATACTGTGTAAAGAGGTGGGATTTCCTGAAAAATTGCCAATCACAGGCAGTTTGTGTTGGACAGTTGGTTTCTATGGAAACAGGTCCACAGGTGAGAAGGTGAGAATCTACAGGTGCAGAAAAAAGTAAGAGAAGTAGCATGGACTCTTGTCTGTGAAATATTGAATCTGCATATATAAAACATATAAAATGTACATTAAGATCAGTTTATATGAATGTGCTTAAAATAAAACTGCTCCCATCATTATTTATAACACATTTGCACTTTTGGCAGAATCCTGATTTAATAACTTTGGCTGTTCTGAATCAGAAGAGCATCAATAATCACATTATTTCAGTGAAATCAGAGCTGTTCATTGGTGAAACTGCACTGCTTATTGTAACTGCAGGGAAACCGTGTGCAGAGACAGGTTAATCAAAAACTACTTATTTCAACACGCTTTGAAAATTTAAAGTCGATACCCATCATCCAGAAGCTAGTTTTTAGCATATAATCCCAGCATTAAAATTAAAGTGTAATCAGAAAGTAAATGACAACCACCCTTTACATTTATTGGCATTCATCAAATAAATGAGTAAAACGACCCAAAATTAATTATTCCTTAATTACAATTAAATTATTCTATAATAAAAAAAAAACAATTTTTTTAGTCCTCAGACTAGTGAAAAACATAATAAATCTTTTTAATAATAATTGCTCTGGATGTACTGTTCTGGTAAACATCTACACGGATCTGCTGTAAATGCTTCGCATTTTTTCTGATGTTTCACATTTTAAATCTTTGCAAATGAAAGCAGTCCACTTTGTTTACATCTTATTTATACCCATAGAAGCAGGAAGTCATTTATCACTAACTGGAAGGGCCTCTTTAACTTAAAAGACAAAAACAAAGAGTGAAATTCAAAAATATGCTTCAGTTCAATTGATAGGACCGGTTAAGAATGCAGGAAAGAGACATTTAGTCCTTACTGAAAATTAAAATTGAGATGTTTTCTAAATTCATCTATGTGACATTATGCAACAGCAACAAAATTATGAATTTATTTTTTATTTTTACATAGTCTACACTAGAAATTACTTAAAACAATAAATATGAAATCAACAATGGTGATCTTGCTCCGTTATCCTGCACAGCGTTTCCTTCACATCGCTGTGCAAAATGAATGACATTTAGATTTGTGTTTTAGTTTTGACATCTACAAAAGCACCCAATTATGCCAAAGCATAAAGCAAAGGAAATAATCAAGTTAAAAGAGAGGAAAAAAAAAAAAAGAAATGACAGGCAGAATTAATTAATTTGAACTACTCAACTCCCTCCCACCCCCCCCCAACCCGCTCCTTCAGCTTTTATTTGAACTAAATAACCTCAGGGTCCACATTTCTCCTACATTAAACGTCGTCAGACCTTTTCTTTTATATCAGTCATTAAAGCAAAGTAATCAGCCTTTGGGGGAGATTGTGTGGGTAAACAGCCACCATGAGGTTCAGTCTGGTGACTGCAGCTAAGAGTCACTATCGATTATAGACCTGCTCTATAAGCTGGTTTACCCCCTTCTTTTGAGTCAAACCCCCACTGCTGCTAAAGCAGACAGAAAAATATCCCCTTAAAGGGCAAAGCTAAACACAATAATATAAGTTAAATCACCAATCCTCTACAAAATATGTACAGTAGAAGTATCAAGAGGTCAGAAATACGGAAGAGGATTAGGGCCACTGGAAAAAAAAAAGAAAAAAGTTAACAGATTTTAAATTTTATTTCAGTTTAGAATGGGAAAAAAGTCAGAATTCTGACTTTTTTTCTCAGAATTTTGGCTTTTTTCTCAGAATTTGGGCTTTTTTCTCAGAATTTGGGCTTTTTTCTCAGAATTTTTATTTTTTTTCTCAGAATTTTGACTTTATTCTCAAAATTCTGACTTTAATCTCAAAATTCTGACTTTTATCTCAGAATTCTGACTCTTTATTGTCAGAATTCAGTCAGAATTTTGAGATTAAAGTCAGAATTCTGAGAATAAACTCAGAATTCTAAGATTAAACTCAGAATTCTAAGATTAAAGTCAGAATTCTAAGATTAAAGTCAGAATTCTAAGATTAAACTCAGAATTCTAAGATTAAACTCAGAATTCTAAGATTAAACTCAGAATTCTAAGATTAAACTCAGAATTCTAAGATTAAACTCAGAATTCTAAGAATAAACTCAGAATTCTGAGAATAAACTCAGAATTCTGAGAATAAACTCAGAATTCTGAGAATAAACTCAGAATTCTGAGAATAAACTCAGAATTCTGAGAATAAACTCAGAATTCTTAGAATAAACTCAGAATTCTAAGATTAAAGTCAGAATTCTAAGATTAAACTCAGAATTCTAAGATTAAACTCAGAATTCTAAGATTAAACTCAGAATTCTGAGAATAAACTCAGAATTCTGAGAATAAACTCAGAATTCTGAGAATAAACTCAGAATTCTGAGAATAAACTCAGAATTCTGAGAATAAACTCAGAATTCTGAGAATAAACTCAGAATTCTTAGAATAAACTCAGAATTCTTAGAATAAACTCAGAATTCTGAGATTAAAGTCGTAATTCTGAGATTAAAGTTGTAATTCTGATATTAAAGTCAAAATTCTGAGATTAAAGTCAAAATTCTGAGAAAAAAGTCAGAATTCTGAGAATAAAGTCAGAATCCTGAGAAAAAAGTCAGAATTCTGAGATTAAAGTCAGAATTCTGAGATTAAAGTCAGAATTTTGACTTTTTTCCCCATACTAAACTGACATAAAATTTAAAAATCAGTTAACTTTTTTTTTCCCTCACTGGCCCTAATCCTCTTCTGTACAGAAAGGCCCATAATCAGCTAAAAAAATAAAATAAAATCAAGAAAACTAAATCTACACCAAACTACAGTGTGCAAGCAGATTAGCAACACATAATCCTCACACACATATTCCAGCATTTTTGGCATCAGATAATACAAAAAAATAAAAATAATAAATCAGAGTCAGGAGAAGCTCCTTTACTAACAGTCCTGAACAAAGGGTCTGAATCTAGCGGGAAAAGTTCAGCTGATTTTGATAAACCAACCCGAGAGGCAAGCGGGCATTGATGCCCTTCAGGTTTACAATTAATACATTCATTATATTTTGGCCTGAAGTCTGAAAAAGACCAGATGAGAGCGGAGATTAAAAAAAAAAAAAAAAAAACACGTCACAGCAGCAGAAAATTAAAACGGCTATAAGCAGTGAAATGAGCGAAAAAAACGTTTAAAAGGTTCATACAGTTGAAAGGTCGAGTGTTTGCACCACTGTAAACAAACATTTAACACACAGAGCAGCAGCATACAGCAGCCTGACCTGAAACTATTCACACCCCATTCAACAGAAATCAGTTTAATTTACAGATAAAACAACAAATACTGTTTTATAATTGGGATGCTGAAAACTGTTGCACTGGTTTGTATTCAGACTGTTTCGTTAAGATGAGGGGAATGAAACCATAAACGCAGCTCTTCTCTCAGCGTTTTATCTCTGGATATTTTTTGTTTTTATCTTTTAAATGAGTGCTGCTCTATTGCATGAACTCTTCCACTCATACTGACCCCATTCATTCAATCAATATACATGCAGATGCAGGGTTTCTGGGCAACCAACAAAACCGCAGCCCCTAATGAAGCAACGTGTGAAAAGTTTAAAGGGTGTGAATACTTTTGCAAAGTATTGGAAATGATCATTAAATTGGAGAAACTGGAGACGATTAATGACAGTTTAACAATGTAGACCAGTGGTGACTAAGGGTCTATTTTTATCCATTTTGCTCGTGGGCCTAATAGGGGGTTTTCAGGTGACGTCACGCTCACGTGACTACTCAGCGCGTCCGCCATATTGGGTGGCAGTCGCTTCGCACCGTTGACCCTGCATTGTATGACGCCTTAGGCAGTATTGACAGTGAAAAATGGTGAAAACATGTTTAATTGTTGGTTGCACGGCCCGTGGAGGTGGAGATCAACGCTCTTTCTATCGCATACCAGCCGTAATCGTGAATCAATGTGAAAAAACAAAACAGCTATCTGAACAACGCCGTCGCCTATGGCTGACACGGATATCCAGGTCCGATTTGGACGGTGTTAAGCTGGAATACGCCAGAGTCTGCAGTGCTCACTTTGTCACAGGTAATTAACTGCCAAGCATTTAAAACATGTAAGAATATATTAATAATAGGGCTTGGGCGTCATGACGTATTACTTTCCGTGGCCACAATGTTGACTGCCTCCGCCGCCGCTACTCAGACTACTGCCTATGACTACCGCATACTGGACTCCCTCTCTCAGCCGTGTTTTAATTTGATTAATTACACCTTAACTTGATTTCAACCAGCGGGAAAAGGCTCAAATATGTGAGAAACCCGGAGGGTTTAGGGAGGTTTGGCAGTAAACGTTACTAACCAAACCTTTGAAACACATAGCAGCTAGTTAAAAGTACATTACATGCCTGAGTGGTTGTTAGCACTAACGGTTAGCACTGTTTGCTGGCTTTATGAGCTGCAGCTCCTGAACCCATCCATCCGTAAACTGCACATGAGACTCCAAGGAGTTGCAGCCAAGCGCGTTCGCGCACCGCCGGCCGTTAGCCACCTAGCATAACGAGCCCTGCGTCGGCTTGTTTACATTTTTACCATCTTATTAAAACTCAACCGTCCACATATGATGGCGATTTCCTTCATGTACATCACTTCGACATCTCGTACCCAACCAGATGTGAACTGGTTGTGAGCCTCTAGACCCTTGTACGCTCTCATTTCCTCAAGAGTGTGCAGAGGGTTTTCACTGAACACCGGGTAATGAATGTCGCCGTGCTCTACATTTGGCCAATCATCTGGATTAGTGCTAAACAAGGCACCGTGGAGGGCATAGGGGTCCATATGGTCGATCACGGAACATTTCCTCAGATATGTTCCATGATCTGGTGGCTCTAGCGTGCTGGCGTACTTATCCATTCGCAACTAGGGATGGGGATCGTTAATATTTATTGATATCGATACCTTTATCGATACTCCTTATCGATCCGAGTCTTTATCGATACCACTATCGATACTTTTCTGTTATTTGGTGGAAAGACGATGCAACAAAATTTTTTTAACAGAACTGATATTGCTTTTATTGCTTAACAAGTGAGCATAACAAAAAGGTTTCTAGCCTTAAATAAACATGGCTAATGTAATAGGCCACTTCGAAATGACATAAAACTAACTAGAATATATTTTCACAATTGTTGGTTAATGTATTGTCTACTGTCACTTTTCATCATGTTTTTAGTGATTAGGAAAATATTTAACAAATAAATAATTGTATTTTAAATTAAATGTAATTTTTAATAAATGTTGGCATCAGTAGTTTAATTATATATAGAGCAATATACAACTGTATTACTCATGTTTCTCGCCAAAAACAAAATTTCCCGTTTTCATTACGTTACACTTGAACGCATCATGATAACCTAATTGTCGTTTTACTGAGCCAATCTGAACACATCATCACGCAGCACGTCTGAAACTTTATTTACTTTTCAAGCTAACTAGCTTGTATGCTGCCGATTACAACACGGATTTCACAATTAATATTTTTAACTGACCGGACAAGCTACAAAGTCTGTGTGCGCGCTTACCAGTGGTACTCTGAGTGGATGATAAGACGGGCCCGGCTGTGGTGCGGCGGCAGCAGCCGGAGGAGGAGGAGTCTTTTCCGTTCAGCCATTCTCGAGTCGCGAGCAAAGTTAAGTGCCAGACTTCACTTGTTTTACTTTTAATATCTGTTTGCTTACAATTTCATTCCAAAACATTGGTGGACATGCTGCAGTGATTGGATTGATTAGATTTAAATGCTGTGACGCGACTCGAGGGACACACAATTATGTTACAGGACCTCCGGTAAAAAAAAAAAAAAAAAAAAAAAAACGACCAGACTCGATAGTGGTATCGATAAGCCCAAATGTTATTGATTTTCGGGTTTTGAAAAAAGTGGAACCAGGTCCTTGATGGAACCGGGTTTCGATCCCCATCCCTATTCGCGACATGATATATATCATATACGATAATATGCCACCCAAGATGGCGGACCGGAAGCTGGCCAGTGACGTCACGGAAAACCCCCTATTCTCCCTCCCGTGCTGCGGTGGCGCTAAACCTATTTTGCCCTCTTACCTCACTTCCTGGTTATCCTCCAGCAGCAGTGTGTCAGTTGATGGTCTGAGCTACACGCTGTGGGTCTAGATACGGCCGAGGCGGTGAGGAAGTGGGGGCGAGTTTAGTCCGACGACGGAGGGACATGACGGCGAAAAATAGCGGGTCCGGTGTGAACGCAGCATAAGTTGCAATTAAAAAAGATAAATCAATAATCCATCAGCGCTCAGCGAGTCAGAGAGCGCGCTCCTATTAGACCTTTTATAAACACAAGTTCCAGGAATGCTTGGAGAGAAAGCAGATTAAGACTGAGGCACAGTAAAGGCATCACATGGATTCGGAAGTGGAACCAGTTTCACCTGCAGCAACCTTCAGCTCTGAATACCTTCAAAGAGAAGCAGCAAATCTAAACATTCAGATTTCACAATACATTTGCTCAGAAACAAAGAAACAAACAAACTCTTGGTTCTTGTGTTAACTCTGATTTGATGCGATAATACATATATTTGTTTTAATCCAGAACAAAACCCAAGTGTTGAATTTAGATTTACACTGTAAGATAAATACACGTATGATCCTCTGCCCCTCAGCCAGGTTTTTGCACTCCAACCGATTATGGTTACCAGGCCACGTGGCATCCAGCTCAGTTAACATTTATGATCCGATTCAATGCTAAAGCTAAGGGAAAAGCTCATTATTGCCGAGTCATTTTAAGGAGGGAAGGATATTCTTTGTCGTAGTGAAAAGCAATCAGCTTTTAACTCTTAAGAAACTTAATTTAGTGGAGTTTGGGATATTTCTTTTCTGTCTTTGTGTGTTAGAAAATGTCACAAAAACTTCTTTTTACAGAAGATCTAACAGAAAGCTTCGCTTCTAACACCTAGTGGTTTGCTTTGCACCAACAGCGCAGCAGCAGGACAGGCAGGGCTCTGGAATACATTAGTGTCTGAGGGTCCGTCTTCACCGTACCTTTAGATTGCCCCTCTGGGAAGAATAAAGTTTTACTGAATTAAACTTAACGATAGACGTAACATTCACATAAGCCGTAAAAAACACTAATAAATAAAGATTGTGCAGCATAAATAAAGATATGTGCAGCATAGATCCACATGAGTACCATTAATACAATCATCAGAAGAACTTTGTTTGAAGAGGAGGAAGGCTGGCTGATCAGCAGAGTCCGTAACAAACCGCTCCAAGCTCTAACACTAATCAGGAAGAGGTGAGTTTAACTCAAACATATGATTCAAATGTAAACTAGAGAAATACCAGCAGATTATAAAGCAACGTGTTTCTGTAGTCGTTATATTGCACTTATAGCACGTAAAGTTTGAACCTCCCAGTCTAGGTCCAGAAGAATTAAAAGGATCGTCAACAAAATTCATTAAAAGTAAACCACCAACTAATAACATTAAAAATGTACATTTGTTCTTCGGAAAAACAAAACAAAAAACACACAAATTAAAGACAGAGCATCCGGGAAAAACGTCCTCTAGTCAGTCTAAGCATATCTCTGAATGATCTGTAAAAACGCGGCGGGGAGAAGCTGCAGCTCTAAAGCGTCTTCTGTAGTTTTGAAGATTTAAAACTTGATTGTAAACAGGCTCCATCTCATCGTCTTCCAAACAGAACTACAACCATAAAACACCGGTTTGGAAGCACTAAATCTGAAACTTAAAGTAAACCGATGAAGCTTCTGTCTTTCATTACCTTAAAATATGCAGCAACACATATGAAAAGTAACAATCAATGATCTTCAACTGCAAACAAAATGTTAAAGTCGTTCTAAATCAAGCTGCTTTGATTCAATCAGTCCTGTAACACCTCGGCCACAACGCGTGACCCCCCTCTTCAACCTTTATTGGCAACGTTTCATCCAGTTGTTCTTTTTTTTTGGACCCTACTTTTTAGAAAGTTTACCAGCCTTCTTTTTTGGCTCGTAGGGTGTCCGTAAAATGCTCGGCGTCTCCTCCATGACGCGTACCAGCAGGTTATCGATGTAGTCTTCCAGCTCCCGGATGTGGGCGTCTTTCTTCTTCACCACTTCTTTCTGCTTGATGAGTTCCTGGACTACTTCCTCAAAGGTCAGGTTGCTGTAGTTAGCGGCGCTCTCCTGGGAAGCCTCCTGTTAAAGAGAAAAGCCGAATCATCGAACAGCCACTTTTAGGGGTGTAAATCAGACCCATCATGGCGATTTGATTCAGTATCGGTTTCCTTACCCAACGATTCGATTATTTTCGATACTCAAGAATATACCACGATTCCATTAATTGATTTTTTTTTGTTTTCAGGCTAGACAATGTTTCAAATTTGAAATAAATCAATGAAAGCTGTAATATCATTTATCATATTTTATTTGAGAAACAACAGCAAATAACAGAAGTAGAGAAGTTCCTATTAAAACCTCATTCACTGAAAAATAATAATGCCTCTGCGTTATAGATTCTGCAAGGCCTTGCATCAAAAAATACTGCACAAAATCAGTGCAATGCAATACCTCGGCTTCAGACGTCCCCGCCCCCTCCACAGACGCTCCGCTGCACCTCTCCCAGATTGTAGCTGATCGCAGACAGTGCCGCAGACAGGAGGCCGGCTTGTTTTGTTTTATGACCGAAATTGCGGAAAACAACTTGTGAAGTTTGACCCGCTAGAAGAGAGAGGTGCGCAAGAACGCTGGGACCCTTTTCCCACCTGGATCCCAGCTATTTTTCACCGTCATGTCCTTCCGTTGTCGGACAAACTCGCCTCCACTTCCTCACCGCCTCGGCCGTATCTAGACCCACAGCGTGTAGCACAGTCCACGCTTCAATATTCAGCAAAATTCAAAATGTCTGTGTCAAGCTCACTACAACACACTGCTGCAAGAGTATAACCAGGAAGCGACGTAGGAGGGCAAAATAGGTTTAGCGCCACCGCAGCACGGGAGTCAGAATTACGCCCAGGAGCAAATGGATAAAAATAGACCGGAGGGGGGAAAAAACATGAATCGATTCTCTTGCAGACGTATCGATGCATCGGATCGTCGGCTGTTGGATCGCTGGATCGATACAAAACGATATTTATTTGCACCCCTAGTCACTAAGGACATTTCTCAATTCGAGTACGGACTCGTGTCCTCGCAAGGTAAGTTCTTCACAAGAATGCAGGAAAGTCTGGACTCTGAGAGAACGCAGCATAAATATGGATCAAATGGAACAAAAGCGTACTCGTGACGTCACCACACGCTCGGCTCTTCTGGAGCTGCATTTCACCTCGTGTTATTAATAGTCTCTTGATAATAATAAATTATTACTTCTTTTCATTTAGTGGGGGAATAATAATTAACAGTCAGATAACAGGGTTCCTACAGCATAAGGCAAGTTAAGACTTTTTAAGACTTTTTAATGCCACTTGAAATAAAATTTTAAGACCAAATTCACAAGAAACACAAGAAAAACCTGCTTGCGGCAATTTAACCCAAAGGTTCATTTTAACATAAACCACTGCACTAATGTTTCAAATTTTGAAAAGCTTCCCATACAGGAAGAAAGCTAAAAACACACAAATGACAGATATATTTTAACAATAATTGAACTGAATTCACAAACTTAGTTTTACCAGGAAACAAAACAAATCAGTTTTAAAGCCACAACATAACCAGTGCTAAGTCTTTTTTGCAGCTATTTTTCTTTGTATGGTTTTCTTAGTATGTTTGATTTGGTGATAAGTGGAGGCGTTGCAGAGACAAAGGTGGAACAAAACTGAGAAATACCGGCTGTTTCTCTGTAACTCCATTTTGACGCTTTGTGTTTCGCGTTTCGCATGCGACTCCACTGCCTTAATTCCCATAGTTCTGAGCTTGAATGACTTCTTGCACTAAATCCACTAAGCCTCATGTATGTTCCCTGGTTTTAGCCGTGGAGAAAACTCTTGGCTGGAGACAATTTTGGTTACATTTAAACTTGCTCATATTTTCCAGACAAAAAGTTAATGGTGCATCTCGCAAATGTCCCGGCCGCAACAACGCTTTTATTGGTTCCGCTATCGGGACGGAACCAATAATGGCGAGCCGTTATGTTTTTCAAATAAAAAAATAAAAAATTGTTAATTTTAATGTTTTATTTAGATTACAAAAATAAATCGTAATAAAAATAATCCTATTTATGATGTTTTAAAAATTAAGACCAACGAAAGACTGATTTAAGATATTTTAATACCAATTAAGGCCTTAGTTTTATTTTGAAGAATTCAATGCCTTTTAAGACTTTTTAAGGACCCACGGGAACCCTGGATAAACACAAATCGAATGAACATTTTGCCAAATAAAAATAAAAAACCCACCATCAGAGCCAGCGGTCCTTCACATGTGGCTTCTGCAGCGTGGCTAATGTTAGCCCTGGCTGTTAGCCTTAAAGGCCCGTTGGTTGCCGCAGTCCTCTCAACATCCGAGCTTTTTTTTTTTTTTTTTTTTTTTTTTAAATATGCACTAAATCAGTTAATGGACCATATAGTGACGCTTAAAAGTATAATTTTCGTACCTTAAATGATCTTAAACATACTTTTATTGATCAAAGTCAACAGAAAAGAGAACTTTTAACTTAATACTCTGTGAGCGCTCCATTGAAAACTGTGCATGCTGGGACAGCTGTCAATCTCAAGAACGGACAAGTCTGTGTCACTACCCGATCTGTCCTGTGCCATCAGCTCAGTTGCACATCCAGATATACACCCGGTTCGCCCCATATTTTATGTAGTTGAAAAGATCTAAATTAAGTTTTTCCCTCCCCAACAACAGTAAACGTACCAAAATATAATGTGTTAAAGGTTAGTCATGTATTTTCTGAGAAAATGAATGCCTTAAAATCCTGTTTTATCAATGGTCTCTGCCCGATCTGCACCGGAAATGGAATTCTACGCTACTTCCTGTGGCTAACTTTTTCAGCTTTGGACATTAACATAAATCTAGTCTTTTTGGGTTTTATGTTTTCCTTTACTGTTAACATTATGGTATATAGGGTGTAAACTAAAGAAAGAAACAATTAATATGCAGATAAATATGGTTTAATCATATTGCCGGACTGTCCTGAGCATGTCTGATGATGATGTCAGAGAAGCTGTTTAACGAAGAAAATGTAAAAAGCATCAAAATTGCCTCAGAAAAGTCATAAAACATTTTTAAAGATGTGTATTAGTATTCTTTAGAGAGTTATGGAGAGAAATAAGTAATTCTAGTACCAAAATTACATTATTCATGGACACAAGAGCATGTGAACGAAGCGGCCAAATTGCTCCGACCTCGCTCAAATGTTCTGGGGAAGGCATTTTCGGACATTTTCCCTTCATGTAATTATGCCAGGACCCTGGAAAATATGGCGTTTGATTTAACAATGTAACCGATACATGTGGTATTTAACTGGCTGTCACACCGTTTTCCAGCTGTGAACGTAACACCTCACATCGGAGCGAACTGGAGCGGAGCGAAATCCTCGCTCTGCGCTCCACCATATTTCTTCTGCTCACATCCTCTGATGGACATACACTATATTGCCAAAAGTATTTGCTCACCTGCCTTGACTCACATATGAGCTTAAGTGACATCCCGTTCCTAATCCATAGGGTTCAATATGACGTCGGTCCACCCTTTGCAGCTAGAACAGCTTCAACTCTTCTGGGAAGGCTGTCCACAAGGTTTAGGAGTGTGTTTATGGGAATTTTTGACCATTCTTCCAGAAGCGCATTTGTGAGGTCGCACACTGATGTTGGACGAGAAGGCCTGGCTCTCAGTCTCCGCTCTAATTCATCCCAAAGGTGTTCTATCGGGTTGAGGTCAGGACTCTGTGCAGGCCAGTCAAGTTCATCCACACCAGACTCTGTCATCCATGTCTTTATGGACCTTGCTTTGTGCACTGGTGCACAGTCATGTTGGAAGAGGAAGGGGCCAGCTCCAAACTGTTCCCACAAAGTTGGGAGCATGGAATTGTCCAAAATGTCTTGGTATGCTGAAGCATTCAGAGTTCCTTTCACTGGAACTAAGGGGCCAAGCCCAGCTCCTGAAAAACAACCTCACACCATAATCCCCCCTCCACCAAACTTTACACTTCAATTCAATTCTTTTATTAAGGGATAGCCCCTTGAGATGATCCATCTCGTTTTCGAGGGGGTCCCAAGAACAACAGAACAACGTTGCCGGCGCCATTTTTGTTGTTTTGTACACATTCTCGCGTGATTTATTTTAACAAAAGCCGCGTGATTTGAAAAAGCCGCGAGATTTTCTGCCAGATGGCGTGATTTTTGTCCGGGAATTGGCGCGAATTAGACACACCCACCACTCAGATAACCCTAGATTAAAAATTATCGGTCAGGGATTAGGAAAATTGGCATAATTGTATGCCATGCGCTCCACCATATTTCTTCTGCTCACATCCTCTGATGGACATATATCTGTTTGCGCAGGACGGATCGTGCTTCCAGGACGGATCGAGTAGTGACAGTCTGCTCTGATGCATGCTCGGTAAAGACGGAGGGGCGAGAACAACATCCGGGGACTTTGTCCGTTCTGAGTCTTCTTTTTCTTGTGAATTAGAACAGTGCACGGGCACATGAGAACGCACAAGTACACATATTGAGAAACGCCAAAGACAAGAACGACAAAACCAGTCTTTACTTTTGATAATTAATGAGAGAGAACATGGAATATATATTTCCAAGTCTACATAAAAAAGATAAGGCAAAGAAGTAAAATTTTGACATAAGTGTCATCTCCGTAATTAGCAGTGTTGGAAATAAACAAAATCGAGGGCTTTTACTTCCGCTTTAAATCTTCATTCAGGGCTTGATCTTAACCATTGCCCGATCGCCCAGGGCAAGTAGTTTTTATTGTCGGGAGAGTACAAATTTCATTGCATTTGCCCACCGGGCACAAGTACACATATTGAGAAACACCAAAGACAAGAATGACAAAACCAGTCTTTACTTTTGATAATTAATGAGAGAGAACATGGAATATATATTTCCAAGTCTACATAAAAAAGGTAAGAAAGGCAAAGAAGTAAAATTTCGACGTGAGGAATAAGAATCATCTCCGTAATTAGCAGTGTTGGAAATAAATAAAATGGAGGGCTTTTACTTCCGCTTTAAACATTCATATGTCCATGAAATGAACAGCAGACGTGTTTTCAAATGTTTAGGAAGGAAGAGCTCAAACAAAACTGAATAATTCATTTTTCTTTAGTTTGAGGGAATCTAATGGAGATGTTTGAGAAAAAAAAAGCCTTTATTTGAGAGAAAATGGCAAGCAGCATGTTTCTGTAACTAAAGGTCAGATTAATTAATAGCAAAGCAAAGGTCCAGTGAAGCTCAGTTCGGCTCTTTGAGGACAATCTGTTTGGAAAAGGAAGAGAGGGACGGTATGTGCAGATCATGCTCAGCGGCTATGAGACTGGCTGTAATCGTTTTTAATTAGGGACCACTTTATCGCTTCAGCGCTGGGCATCCTCCCACAGACGGATGGAGCAGCCAAACCCTTCACCCTGTTTAAAATACCTCACTTATCAGCTTCCACTCCCGGTGCACCATTCAAGCCTCCGCGGCTGCTGGAAAGACAATGCAGAGAGACCTGGAGCGGCGTATCTTATCGGCTCTGACAGCAGAAAGGCTACTGTGGGGCAACGCCGACCCCAAATGAAATATTTGCAGCTGAGATTAAACGAGGAAGGTTTCAGGAACAGAGCTCGGTAATCTGTTCCTCGCACAAAAACAAGCGAGAAGACATCTCCCCGAGAGATACGTCACCAGAACCACCTGAGATGGAGCGGGAGAGAAGTCTCACGGCATAATAATGAGCGGGAGCTTCGGCGGCTGCTGACAAAGGCCCGGAAATGACCATGAACTGGCAAAGTAATGATGACCAGTTTTTCTCCGATCAGTGGTGAAAAGGAGATAAGGCGCTCACTTGGCATTCTCCAGTTGTGTCATTACAGTTTCTAATGAGCTCAGCTTTGAGAATCTAAACGCTGAGCTCTTTGAAATCTCTCACTGCCCTCCCTCCCCCTCCTCTGTGTGGTTAATTAGGGCCTTGAAGCAGAGGAAATGGGAGCTGCCATTTCTGGAAGGCACAGCAGCACGCATGGGGTGGGGGGGGGGGGCACATGTGTGGATACCGACAGCCCTCAACACCCGCAAAACTAGGTGAGGAAAGCCATTATCAGCATTCTCCTTCTCATTTAGGCATCACTTTAGCTACTGCCCCCCCTCCTTCCACTTCTGCTGTGTAATAGTCTGGGATTTTATTTTATTTTCTCCTCCAGTTTGAGATACTTTAAAACCAGTTTGAGCATTAAACACAAATACGGTACCAGTAGTTAAAGCGATGCATGTCATTTCCATCAATTGTCACAATAAAAACAGAGCAATTACAGATCAGTGAGCGACCGGCGCAGCTCTGAAACTTAACACCTTTTCAAATTATGACCCGATCAGACACGCTGACCGACGGGTGCAGCTGCTAATTAGCCCAATGGCACTTCTGAGTTTTCTGAGGCCTTTCCTGATCCATGTCAGCAGCTGCTGCGTCAAACAAAACTCTCAATTAAGAAAGATGAACGTGAAGGCAGGCCGTGCAATTACTGGGATCATTTATCCAGCAGGTAAAGCTGACAACTGGCAACAATACAACACTTAAAGAAAAAAAAAAAAACTTTTTTTATGGACTTTCTTACATTTCTCTTGCCAAAAAAGTCCTTCCTCTTCTTCTGGCTGAAGATGCCGTCCTCATGTCCGCTCTGCTTTTTGTCACTGAAACAATAAAATAATGCACCATATCATACATTTTGTACGGAAGAGGATTAGGGCCACTGAAGAAAAAAAAAAAGTAAACTGATTTTTAAATTTTATTTCAGTTTAACATGGGGAAAAAAGTCAGAATTCTGAGAAAAAAGTCAGAATTCTGAGATTAAAGTCAGAATTCTGAGAAAAGTCAGAATTCTGAGAAAAAAGTCAGAATTCTGAGATTAAAGTCAGAATTCTGAGAAAAGTCAGAATTCTGAGATTAAAGTCAGAATTCTGAGATTAAAGTCAGAATTCTGAGAAAAGTCAGAATTCTGAGAAAAAGTCAGAATTCTGAGATTAAAGTCAGAATTCTGAGAAAAGTCAGAATTCTGAGATTAAAGTCAGAATTCTGAGAAAAGTCAGAATTCTGAGATTAAAGTCAGAATTCTGACTTTTTTCCCATACTATACTGAAATAAAATAAAAAAAAAACAGTTAACTTTTTTTTTTTTCCAGTGGCCCTAATCCTCTTCCGTAATTTTGTCATCTCATACACATCCATCTTAATTTAATCAGATTATCCTCATAATTAAAATAAATTATGCATTTGTTTACTAATAAAATCTACCCATATAGTGGAACTAATTCTATTGAGAAATCATCAAGCGGAGTCAAACTTTATGTGAACGTTACAAACTTGTAGAAGAAGCTTTTCTAGTCAGGCGAGATCTGAATTTAACTTAATGCTCCAAATGTGGAGGAAAAACTAACTCTGGAGCCTCTTAAATTGTGTGCGGAACATGGTGGTGGCAGCGTCATGCTGAGGGGATAGGAGAATGGATGTGGCAATGCAAAGGAAAATCTTGGACGAAAAAACAATTCACCATTAAGCAACACAACAGCCTTAAATATGCAGTAACACTAGAAAAAAATCGAAATCTACACAAGTAATTTTTTCTTAAAATAAGTGCATTTGTTCTTGGATTGAGGACTTAAAAGAGAAATCCTGCCAAATTTACACTTAAAATAAGAAAACACAATTGCATTGTCTTATTTCAAGTGCATATTATCTAATTATCTTACTTTAAGAGTAAAAATACTCATTCCATTGGCAGACTATTTCATTTACCTTCTCATATTAAGGGCAAATACACTTAATTTAAGACATTTTACGTATTTAGGATTAGAAAGTCCCGATCAAAGTTCAGACCTATATCAAATTTAAAATACTTGTACCTAAAATAGTTTCCATCTAATCAGTGCAAGCTTGAATTTGTCTATGGAGGATAAGAAGTGCCAAAATTAAATAAATAAATACAGCATTAAATAAATAATTAAAGTTAGGGGCCGGATATATAACACTTGATTGGTCACCCTGCACATTAAGGCGAAGCAAATCGATTACAGAGACTCCATTCGCGTTAACCCCGCCCCCTAACTTTGATGGGTGAGTTTGACAGATTCTTTCAATGGTTTCGATGCACTGCGACACAGGACCATGAAATAATTAAATGCACACTGAAATAATTATATATATTTTTAATAAAAAGAAGATGTATTTTATTAAATTAATGACACATTTATATATTTAATTCCTTATTTATTTAATGATTTACACATTTAATAAATTGTTTATCGCTGTATTTATTTATTTAATTGTGGCACTTTATATTAGTGACGTGGTTTTAATTAATGAATGACACATTTATTTAATTCCACATTTAATTAATTATTGACACATTTAATTATTTATTTAATGCTGTATTTATTTATTTAATTTTGGCACTTTTTATCCTCCATATTTGTCTAGTTATGCAAAGTCAGAGGAAATGTTGAAATGAATATATTAATGCTCATAAAGGGGGTGGAATGAATGGATAGGTGCATGCCACACTTTTAAGATAACTGAAAATGTCATGCGATGTACGGAACTGATTTGTTTTGGTCTCTAAACGTGAAAAACATAAATCGATATGAATTTATTGTCTCAGAATCTCACTGTGGCTAAACTAATGAAACCTGCTTAATGAAGTAAAATACACAAACAGTGGTGTGACCACTGAGCTGGTGCTTGATAAAAGCAGCAGTAAAGATGATGGACTAGTGGCTGCAGAGATAAGTGGTTAATTGGGGGGTCTATCTCTGCAAAGGATCTCATTACTGAAACTCAAAGCACTTTGTTATCAAGCCCAGCCACTCCAAAGAGCCACTAATGACACCTTCCGCTGATAAACCACAACTCAGCCACAGCGTCCAACAGGTCTTTATGAGGACACGGCAAACAGACTCTACAAGCTCCAAGGACGTGTTTTTAGTTGTGAGGAATAAAGCGGACTACCTGGTTTTGCAGTTGAAGCTGAACGGGTTTGTGTCTGCTTGAGAGTCGGCGCTGAAGGGGTTGGGAGAGCGCAGGTCTCCAGAACTCCCCGAACGCCCCCCGTTGCTGGCCTTGCGGCCTTCCTTCTTTCCCGTCACACGTTCCAGTAGGCTGACCTTCTCCTTTTTCTCCCTCCGCTCCGCCCGGTCCCACGGCTGTTGCCCCCGCTCACCCTCAAATGGGTTGCGGTTGCGTGGGAGCGTGGCATACTTCTGTGGCAGGGCGTCACTGATATCAGTGAAAGGGTCACTGTGTGCTTCTCCGTCCTGGTATCCTGGCAACTCGCTCTGGGAACGCCTGTGAGGGCCACCTGTACTTCCTGAAATCAGAAATGAAACTTCTAACTGCTGCTGTGATAAACAAGACCAACAGCTGGACACCTCGTTAGGAAGGCAAATGTTTAACACCAGGTGCATGTTTACAGACGCCTGCAGAAATAAATAAAAAGATTATCAATAAATTCTTTTCAAGCCGTCTATGTCTAATTAAATACAGCTGTCCACATAAAGTGAATCTGCAACGTTTCTGTGATATATAAACATTTCAACTCTGACAAACCATTTTGAAATCTTATTTCCCACCCATAACGTGCTTTTTAACATTAAAATCCACTGAATAGTAAATAAATCTGAGGTAATAAGCTGATGTGTGAACATTTGTTCAAGCACCTTTTAATTTACTATCAGAATTCAGTTTGTGAGTTTAGAATAGAATTGAAAATCCCTTTTTTGTCCCATAAGAGGAAAATTCTGGTGTTTACAGCAGCAAGAAGATTATAGAAAAATGGTCACACAAATGTGGAACTTAGAAAAGTGTATAAGAATAACATAATAGTGAAGAGTTAAAAGATAAAATACTGTACTGTAAAGTGTTTTAACAATATAAATACTGTGCACCTGGAGAATAAATAACCAATATACAGCTATGGCCCTTTTTACAGTAATGGATATTTAAAAACAGCAGCGACATCAGAGATGTGGAAAATGACAGCAGCATGTTATTTAACTGACTGAGTTAGAAACTGTGCAAAAATCAACACGAATGTAAAAACTTATTGAGGTTGTTGGGAGCAGTGATGGTTATTAGGGGTGAAACGGTTCACAAAATCCACGGTTCGGTTCGGTTCACAGTTTTGTGGTCATGGTTTTTGGTTCGGTTCGGTATATGTTGATTGTTAGCATGACATGTTGGTCGTGTTGCTGTTAGCATAAACAAAACGTGTTGCACAATGCTTGCACACTGTTGCACTTTTATCCACAACTTTCTTTCCGCCGTCATCGTAGGTCACTCTAAATGCAAAGTGGTCCCATACAGCAGACCTATAAAGTGCTGCTGGCGCGTCTTCCAACTCCTGTTCTTTCCCACTCGCCATACCCACACAATTCTCCACAACACAATTTTTTTCTGCTACACCCGGCTACGCTGCTTTGCTTCTTCTTTACTACTGTTGGTTGGCTTTGGTCGCAGTACCGCCACCTTCTGCTCTGGAGTGTACACGCTTCGCCTATGAGAAAAAGGAGCAGCGCATGAACCGAACGCAACACACGCGAATCGAACCGGGACAGTCGAACAGACTAAAAAAGTCAGAATTCTGACTTTTTTCTCAGAATTCTGACTTTTTTCTCAATTCTGACTTTAATCTCAGAATTTTGGATCTTAATGTAGATGGGCACCATGAAGGAAGAGATGTGGAGCACTCAGCTTCACTGACAAAGATGTGAGTTGTTTGAGGTGGCCAGTGACACATTGGTGGAAAATGACGGAATTAGGCAATTTTTTACGTGCCCGAGGGGTCCCCTCATTAATGGAGGAGCAGAAGGTCATTAAAACAAGAGAGCTAGTCTCTAAAACAGACATGGCTATGGCTTGATGCTAACATGTTTGTTATCTGTCAGAATTCTGAGAAAAAAGTCAGAATTCTGAGATTAAAGTCAGAATTCTGTAGCCTGGGTGCCATTCCGAACTTAGTCCCGCCCACAAGGTTTGAGGTCGGGAAGTTCAGTCTGGCATTGCTCCAGAGTAGCGCGAGTATGATCGCCCACTCTCTGGCGATCCAATCAAATTGTCAGGGCGGGCTTTATACGATGATGGACAGATGAACAGTAACGTAATCAACCACGTGACCAAAGCGCGCTTGGGTGACAACAACAATGGCTGCCGCCGGAGAGTTGAGGTGAGTAGATTCTGCTATTAGGTCTGTTCTAGAAGATATCGACAGCAAATTAATTTTAAAAGAGGAACAGAGAAACGCGATCAAGGCTCATCTTCTTATTCTAGGCGTGAAACTGCACGCTTTGATTTTTGTTGACAACAACTATGCCTCGCTTAACATACGTCACGCACTCCGTTGCTCTTATTGGTTGTAGGTCTATCCAATTGAGTGCAGAGGCATTTTTTTTCCTGGTTCGTTCAAAACACGACCTATAATCACAGCTCTATGGAGCAGTATCAGACTCATATTCTGACTAGAATTGAGTCGGACTACGTCAGGCTAAGAATTCCGAGATTAAAGTCAGAATTCTGAGAAAAAAAGTCAGAATTCTGAGAAAAAAAGTCAGAATTCTGATAAAAAAAGTCAGAATTCTGACTTTTTTCTCATTCTCATAAACCGAAATAAAATTAAAAAATCAGTTAACTTTTTTTTTTTTCCAGTGGCCCTAATCCTCTTCCGTATCAAGCTGTCCTCTATTTGTTTTGATTTATCTTTCTGTAATATGATCATTCTGGTCCTTTGTAATCTTCATTTAAGCACGGAACAACTGTTAAGACAATCCCACCTGGACAGCTGAGCTGAATCAGATCTGCTACCTTTGGTGAAGCAAACAGGTGTAAACCAAACAGAGCCCTGAAACTGAATTTAAAAAACATAAAAGCTTGCCAATAGAGGCAACGAGGTTACTTCAGATGTTTGCAGTATCTATTTACACCAATAGATAATGCTTTTCTTAAACTAAACAGAACAACAGTCACCTTGTGGCTCTGACTGTTAAACCAGATGGAAACTCAATGGCACAAAGCTGATCTACTAACTAGGTTCATTCTGGGTTTGTGGCTCTAGAATAAACAGAATAGATAATTCATAAATATGCAAAAAAAACTAACATTCTGTTAAGTACATTCTAAACAATTTATTATTCATTTTTTCTGTATTATTAATCTCCAATTTCATGGCTAATGGTTCCTAAATTGGATCGTCAGGGTGTCCCTATCCTGCAGATCTCAGATGTTCAGTACCTGCATCATATCACTCAGTTCTGCACAAACCTGCTGATAATTATTTAATTGAGGTCAGGTTTATACAGGGAATCGTTTCAAACGTTGGAGCCTCTTACCTCTCTCCTCTATGGAGTTCATGGAGTCCAGTTTGGGTCTAAAGTGGGACCCGATGAGGTCAGACATGGAATGGGCCGCAGAGAGCTTCTGGGCGCCAGACAGCAGCGGCCGCTTCGCCTTCGTTTCTGGTTTGGCCTCTGGCTCGGAGGCTAACGACTGGTTGCCGGACTCCGAGTCGCAGACGGCAGATCGAGGCAAGATGGCCGAAGACGTGTCACTGTAGCCGCTGTCGTTTTTGCGACCTTTGACTTTGTTTTTAAGCTTTGAAAAAGGCGAGCGGGGCTTCTCCTTCATGGAGAGGTCGAACATGCTGGCCGTCATGTTGTTCCTCATGAACTGAATACTGACTTCGATTCGACCTCGCTCCTTCTTCTTCTTCCCTGGCTTGGACTCCAAGGAATACCAGCTGAAACGGGAGAGTAAGAGGCTTAAGCTCGGCAGATCCAATGACAGAATTCATATAAAAAGAGCGGGATTAATAGAGTTCAGCTCCAACAACAAATCCCTTTAGTTGATCACAAGTAATTCAACCTAATTCATGGAGACATGCATAGAAAATAAGAATGTGATACAAGTCTTTACACAACCAAACAGAAAAAATGGAGAACGGAGTCAGCCTTGGTTCTAACATACTCTCTCTACTTCTTAATAGACACAAATGAAGACTAATTTGAGCTGAATAATCCAAAAGCTGCGATTCAAAAGGTTTAATCGTTTCAACTTTTATGACACAACTGAGAGCATCGTTTATCATTTAAAAAGGATAAACATTATTCTTTGAAATTTGAACAGAAGAACTAGCCTCCTGAAGAATAATAAAAGGCCATTTTTGCGCTCCTGTTTGTTTAACCCTTCTGCTTTTTCAACTGGAAATAATGGGATTTTCGCCTTTACTAGGAGGGAGGGAAAAAAAAATGTGGCATTTGCACAAATCTGGCCTTTGTTCAGAAATCCAACGACAAGCAACTGGGAAACTGCAAAAACCACATCACAGGGCGACAGAAGTTCATACATGCTAATGAGACATATGCTCTGTTTATGGGGCTTGTGGTAGCATTCATTAGCAAGCCAGCTTCAGGAACCAATGAGCGTTTATAAATGTTTTCTGTCTGCGTTCTGAGGGCCTCTATTATATTTCAGACCAAAGCTGCACATCATTTAAACCACAACTGTCATTTCGGTTAGAATGTTTGCGATATCACAACCCCAGAAGGATAGCTTGGAAGCCATCTTTGGGCTGTAATATCCAAAACACGTACAGCTGATACAGATATTTGGCTGATGGAGACGTCACGTCTTTGTGGTGATGCTAAAGAAAGAGAAAAGTGAAGAAAATATGAGTTAATCTAACATCAAGCATCAGAATTTCATGTTTCCATCTCCAAATAGCAGGAGCAACGAGTCAACAGCCAGACCCCTAAAAGGTGACTGTAGTCATTTATGACCATAAAGCCTATCAGCTAATGAAAGCTTTGTTTAACCACAGCTTTGTGTCCTTGACAATAGAAAGTTTGACAGTGGATGATATGTGTAGATAATAAAGCACCTCTTCAACGTTAGCCTCACCAGTGATGAGGAAGACCTCCTGCCGTGTTCCAGTTGCAAAGAAAACAGTCTTTAATGTCTATAGATCTGCTGCCCTGACATCCCACATCATGAAGGTCATAGAGAGACTCCTGTTGGTTCATCCCAGCAAACAAACAAGCAGCTATCAAGACCTCCTGCAGTTTGCTTATCGCTGCGGAGTTAAAGATGCCGTTTATTCTCCAGGTGCAGTTTTCTTATATTGTTAAACCAGGGTTCCTACAGCATAAGGCGAGTTAAATTCAAGACTTTTTAAGACTTTTCAATGCCACTTGAAATAAAAATTTAAGACCAAATTCACAAGAAAAACCTGCTTGCGACAACTTAACTCAAAGTTTTTTTTTAACATAAACCACTGAACTAATGTTTCAAATTTTGAAAAGCTTCCCATACAGGAAGAAAGCTAAAAACACACAAATGACAGATATATTTGAACAATTATTTAACTTTAGCAGGGAACAAAATAAATCAGTTTTAAAGCCCCAACATAACCAGTGCTAAGTCTTTTTTGCAGCTATTTTTCTTTGTATCGTTTTCTTAGTATGTTTGATTTGGTGATAAGTGGAGGCGTTGCAGAGACAAGGGTGGAACTAAACTGAGAAATACCGGCTGTTTCTCTGTAACTCGATTTTGACGCTTTGTGTTTCGTGCTTCGCATGTGCGACTCCACTGCCTTAATTCCCATCGTTCTGAGCTTGAATGACTTCTTGCACAAAATCCACTGAGCCTCATGTATGTTCCCTGGTTTTAGCCATGGAGAAAACTCTTGGCTGGAGACAATTTTGGTTACATTTACACTTGCTCATATTTTCCAGGCAAAAAGTTAATGGCGCATCTCCCAAATGTCCCGGCCGCAACAACGCTTTTATTGGTTCCGCTATCGGGACGGAACCAATAATGGCGAGCCGTTATTTTTTAAATAAATAAATAAAAATAAAAAACAAGGTAAATTTTAATGTTTTATTTAGATTACAAAAATAAATCATAATACAAATAATCCTATTTAAGACGTTTTAAAAATTAAGACCTACGAATTACTGATTTAAGACATTTTAATACCGATTAAGGCCTTAGTTTTATTTTGAAGAATTCAATGCCTTTTAAGACTTTTTAAGGACCCGTGGGAACCCTGTAAAACACTTCACAGTTCAGTATTTTATTGATTATCTTTTAACTCTTCACTATTATGTTATTCTTATAGATTTTTATAAGGTCTACATTTCTGTGACCATTTTTTCTATAATTTGTTGCTGCTGTAAACACCAGAATTTCCCCACTGTGGGACAATAAATTAATTTTCTATTCTATTCTATTCGCCTGCTTCAACAAACCAACCGTCAATTCATTCATTAATCCTCTACATTTAACACAACAGAGGGTTTCAGTCAGAGGCTTCTCCAGATTTGCTGTAAGACTGATCGCTACATACAATAGCAGCCATTGAAAATTTCCCCACTTTCCTTGATGAGCCCTTGGCTGGTCCCCTACAATTCCTTTTTAAAAATCAATATTTGTACTAAAATATTCTTTCTGTCATGATTTGTGGACATTAAGATCTAAAGAGAAGCATCATCTCCTGGTCAGACCCTGATATTTAGAGAAAACGTGGAGACAGAGTAAAAAAATATGCAAAAGGGGGTCACTCCAGTGGCTGGGAGTTGGAGGGAAGTGGGCTGCCATTCGGCTGGCGTTTGACTGGGAAGGGCCATTTTGAATGGCTGCTACGGTAGGAGCCCTTATGCCTACATCTATCAACATCTTTGAAAAAACAAAGATAAGAACAATGAATATAGTTTATATTAAAGTATTTTTAATTCAAAAAAATATTGGTTGGGGAAATCAGGGCAGAAACTATCTGAATGGGGCCAGCGTTTAATCAGAGTTTGTGATTCCCCATTGTGTTGGATTAACGGCTCACCAAAATTGCTTTTAGATCTCTTTGTAGAGAACCAGTGTGTTGAGTTTCTAACCTAGAGCATCCAGGGAACATTTCTTCTGATTTTCACCTCATAAATAGATACAGCACAAGATAAATCCTCAGCAGGAACTCAAACGCAATTAGGACTGAAAAATTTAATGGGAATAATCGTGATTTATCGATTATTGAAATAATCATCTGATTTAGTAATCTGTTAGGGATGGAACGGTTTATGAAAACCGTCCGACCGTTCGGTTTGACTGTCTCGGTTCGATTCGTGAGCTGCTCCTTTTTCTCATAGGGGAAGCGTTTACACTCCAGAGCAGAAGGTGGCGGTACTGCGACCAAAGCCAACCACCAGTAGTAAACAAGAAGAAGAAGAAGTGGAGCAGCGTAGCCGGGTGTAGCAGAAAAAAATCAGTTGTTGTGGAAAATTGTGTGGGTATGGCGAGTGGGAAAGAACAGGAGTTGGAAGACGCGCCAGCAGCACTTTATAGGTCTGCTGTATGGGACCACTTTGCATTTAGAGTGACCTACGATGACGGCGGAAAGAAAGTTGTGGATAAAAGTGCAACAGTGTGCAAGCATTGTGCAACACGTTTTGTTTATGCTAACAGCAACACGACCAACATGTCAGGCTAACAATCAACATATACCGAACCAAACCGAAAACCGTGACCACGAAACCGTGAACCGAACCGAACCGTGGATTTTGTGAACCGTTATAACCCCTATAATCGGTTAAGCTTTAACTGGAGTGTAGAGACTCTAAAATATGCCCTTAGCTGACAGAGACCCACATAGGCCCCGTCCACACTAAGTCAAAACGAACACGAAACGCTAATATTTTCCAGAACATTTGTCGTAAAGACGGAGAAGTAAAATAAATGTGATCGTCCACACGAATACATGAAAACGCTGCAAAATGTATGCCAGGCCTGTAAGTGGCGCTGTGGTGCCAAAGCAAAAATAGGCGACGAAATGTTGGGCATGCGCACTAATATTTATACATGGTTGCCCTGCGGGTCCATTTTCGTGGTTCAGTCAAATTCAGGTGCTGAACTATGTCGTCGATATTGCTCTGTTCTTCCTGGAGATATTCCAGAAGAAGAAGATTCTGTTGTAAGCCCGACAGCAGGGTGAGCAGCATGAGCAGCAACCATTCAAAACAGTACGGCGCCATTGTTGTTGTGATACTGTGTCGCGCATGCGTGTTTAGAGGCGACGCTATGACGCATGCGTGTAAAAAAAAAAAAAATGCGGTTAGAGCTTAAAGATGGAAACGCGAAAACGGCGTTTCAGAATCTTCCCACTCTGAAGGCTGAATAAAAAAAAGATTGTTTACAGACCCGCGAAACGCCGGCTTCGTGTGGATGAGAGGCTGGTTTGGTGAAAAATTTGTGCGTTTAGGCCAGGGTTTGGCTTCGTGTGGACGGGGCCTTAGAGCAAAAATATGTAAACATAAAAAAAAAAAAAAAAAAAAAAAAAAAAAAAAAAAAAACATTTTCGTCTATCAGTATGCTCTATCCAGAACTCCTTAAGTGGAAACGTTTTAGTTTCATCTGGTTTAATTTAGTAAAAAGCCTTTTTTAAAGGGCCTTTATCTAACAGATCATTAATAGAAAAAATAATCAACAAAATAATTCCGTGGCTCTTAGCTGCTCTGTGCTCACATATATATATTTTTTCCATAAATTTATCCAATCTATTGATAAAAATCGATTAAATATGCCCTTTAAGGAAGTGTCTGCAAACTGTATCTTAATGAATCTTGAATATCATCAGAACTTCCTTCTGGAATGACTGTAGACGTTCTAGTCCAACAGTTATGTCTTTATTTTGAATGATTTGTTTAAGTACTTTTCAAAGTTATTCTTATTAGTTTAATAATAACTGAACTTTATTGATCTCACATTGGAGAAATTTACCTCTGCATTTAACCCCTTGGGGAGCAGTGGGCGGCGCCTGGGGAGTAATGTGGGGTTAAAGGTCTTGCTCAGGGACCCAGAGTGGAGGCTTGCTCCCTTCTCAGAGCACAAGCTTACTGCTCTAACCACTAGGCCAACACTGCCCCTAAAATACAGTTTTTACTAACTGTGGTGTAAACTAAGCCCTGTGCACACTGGGAGTCCTGTCAGGAAAGGCCTTTCTGGGGCTGATTCCCAGGCTGCGTCCTGAGGCTGATCAGCAGCCGCAGCCCGCCGCCGCCGCCTTGGGGGCCGACCGAGGCAGCTCCTCAAGGCTAAGATAAACCTCCCTCCTGTGTTTGGAGCTACAACCTCTCCTACTCAGGCCCAGACTGCTGGGAAACTCCTCATAATCAACAAACACAGGTGTGCGATAATTACGAGCCGCCTCCTCAGATACCGAGGCGGGCTTTCCTCCTCAATATGTCAGCTGAGAAACGGTGCGGATGGGCCGCGGCGAACACAGACCCACTGTGTGGATGTGGTATCAGGGGTCCCGGCAGCATCATCAGGCCGGGCAGCGGTGGGGGGGTTTACCGCAGCAGATCCATTACAGAACCTCTGCAGGAGAGGTGCACAGCCTGGAGGTGCATCAGTTCAGACACCTAAATAAATACCAGCGGCCGACGCTGATTGTAACATATTGTCAATCTGCCTACTGATGGACGAAGAGGAAATGTGCTAATGTCTTTCCATGATGGGACATGCGGCCATCTAATTAACACCAGATCCAGTTTAGTCAGGCGGTTGACGTTTGTTTTAGAGCAGGCTAAGGAAAGTCGTGTCAGGCCGGCTGGTTGGGCGAAACTTATTTCAACACCAGTCAGGAAATTAGCAGAGATCAAACCGGGTTCCCATTTCCCACAAGTTCTACCCTTAAGGTTTAGAGGAGCAAACTCATTTGTTTTAATCAAACTCAAACTTTTAACGCAGAGCTAAAATCGGATTAATCGATTATTAAAATAATCAAATTGATCGAATCAAATTGTTAATTAGAGTAATGGAACGCAGACTGGAACAGTCGACCTGCCTACAGCTGTAATTAAGACTAAACTCTACAAAAAATATAAACATTTCCCATTTAAACATCTTTTTATAAACTGTAATTTCCCTCTGGGATTATTAAAGTATGTCTTATTCTGATTCTGATATAAATATATTAGAATAACATGAATATGTACAGATAATGTACATATTTTTACAATTTTGTCACTTAAAATTCATATAAAATTGTCTTTTAATTTCAAATATTCATCCATTATTTTAATTTCCTTAATTTTTTTCTTTTCAGATTAATAAAAAAACCTGTAGATTAACAGATTAGTTAAATAATTGGTAGCAGCAGTAAATTTAATGCAAAAATAAAAAAAAATAATAATTGTTTATGCGCCAAAACACCTAACCTCTACATGGACCTATTTTTTGTTGAAGATAACACAGAAAAGTGACACATAGAAGCTGATATAAACTGGTTTACTTAAAAACCCAGACTATAAAAGTGCGTTTTGGGTTTTAATTCATTTAATGAACAAAAAAGGAATAAGACTATTTCTGTTTTTTTGACTTCCTGATCAAGGCGTTGTTCAATTGCAGCCCACATAAAGCTGAGAAACTATTTACCAGAAATTCAACAGAGACAAAACCCCGCAGAGGTTCAACCGCAGGCCTTCCAGGCTGTAAAGAACAAACGCGACTGCATTTTTTTTTCACACAAAACAAAAAAAATGACTCTGCTGGGAGTGACTACCTAAACATGTTTGGCCGGCTCCGCTTGTTCCAAGTGAATCACTGACAACTGTCCCTTATTAGGCTAAATACGCCGTCTTGACAATAGACACCAAGTCATGGCTGAGCTTCAAAGAATCTGCTGTCAGCAAGCTGGAAAAAGAGAAATTAAAATTGCAAGAGTGAGCAAAAAAAAAAAAAAAAAGTCCCACTTTAATAGTTGTTAGAAACATGCTGCCTTACTGGGCTGTGAACCATCAAAAACAGATGTTTAAAATAAAAAGAACCTGTAAAACAAGTGTGTGACGAATATACAAGGTCAAAGTGACGGTATTTATGTCCTCTGGTGAAGAGAAGCCGGGTCACGAACTTATTAAAGGACAGAATTAAACAGGCGAGTCACTGCGAAATGACGGGGAAGTCTGAAACGGAGTTAACACATGGGGCAAATGTGACTAAAAAAACTGATTTAGTCGATGCTTTAAGACCTCGTGACGAGAAGAGAGGAGAAAAAATATTCCCATTTCCTCTCAAAGGTCTGGGAAACCAAACATTGTCCCCCAGATCCCAGGATTTCAGAGAGGATCCGGAACGTTCAATATTCCAACTTAGTGGGATTTGAATGAAGGAAACTGAGTGACTGTGATGGTATGAATGGGGTAAATTAACGCTTTCTAAAAATATTTTTATTATTCAAGATCATTACAATGGAAAAAAACTAAGACTTAATGAAAAATAACCGATCATTCAACAATTTAATCATTTGTATGTTTATTTATGTAGCTTCACCTAAAAATTGAGAGCTATATTAGACAATAAAAACAGGAAACTAAAAATAGTTTTATAATTCAAGATCATTACGATGGAAAACTAAGACGTACACATTAATGAGAAATAACTTCAACAACTTAATCATTTATATGTTTATTTATGTACAGGGTTCCTACAGCATAAGGCAAGTTAAATTCAAGATTTTTTAAGACTTTTTAATGCCACTTGAAATAAAAATTTAAGACCAAATTCACAAGAAACGCAAGAAAAACCTGCTTGCGACAACTTAACCCAAAGGTTTATTTTAACATAAACCACTGCACTAATGTTTTAAATTTTGAAAAGCTTCCCATACAGGAAGAAAAGCTAAAAACACACAAATGACAGATATATTTTAACAATTATTTAACTGAATTCACAAACTTTGTTTTAGCAGGGAACAAAACAAATCAGTTTTAAAGCCACAACATAACCAGTGCTAAGTCTTTTTTGCAGCTATTTTTCTTTGTATCGTTTTCTTAGTATGTTTGATTTGGTGATAAGTGGAGGCGTTGCAGAGACAAGGGTGGAACTAAACTGAGAAATACCGGCTGTTTCTCTGTAACTCCATTTTGACACTTTGTGTTTCGCGTTTCGCATGCGACTCCACTGCCTTAATTCCCATTGTTCTGAGCTTGAATGACTTCTTGCACAAAATCCACTGAGCCTCATGTATGTTCCCTGGTTTTAGCCGTGGAGAAAACTCTTGGCTGGAGACAATTTTCATTACATTTACACTTGCTCATATTTTCCAGACAAAAAGTTAATGGCGCATCTCCCAAATGTCCCGGCCGCAACAACGCTTTTACTGGTTCCGCTATCGGGACGGAACCAATAATGGAGAGTCGTTATTTTTTTAAATAATAAAAAAAAAAGGCAATTTTTATGTTTTATTTAGATTACAAAAATAAATCATAATAAAAATAATCCTATTTATGATGTTTTAAAAATTAAAACCTACAAAAGACTGATTTAAGACATTATAATACCAGTTAAGGCCTTGGTTTTATTTTGAAGAATTCAATGCTTTTTAAGACTTTTTAAGACCCGCGGGAACCCTGTATGTAGCTTCACCTAAAAAAGAAGTGCCATATTAGACAATAAAAACAGGAAACTAAAAATAGATCCATGAGAAAATAAACATTCAACAGAAAAACAGTTTGAAAGGGAGAGCAGAGTAGCTGCAGTTAAAAAAGAAGTTGATCAGTTTTTTCGGCTTTGAGAAGTTAAGAAAATAATTTCACACTTTCATTACTAAACTTAAATGTATTTTATACAAGGGTTGTCATGATACTATGTTTCAAACTCAATATCGATGCCCAAGAAAAAAAAAATGTATACTCGATACTGTGGGGATAAAAAATGCAAATAATTGGAGGTATAAAAAGTGAATTTATCAACATAAAAAACTCAATCTTTTCAATCTTTACATGCATTTTGAGCAGAAAAGAATTCTAGTTAAATATATTTGCAAATAACCCAAATATGAAATAGTTTGAATATATTTTAATCTAATCTGAGGTAGTATTCTTTCAATGTAAAAATGATCCAAAAATAGAAATTAAAGCTCTAAAATGCATAAATTGATCTTTATTTTTTTTCATCTATTTGATTGTTTTATTCAGGTGCATCCTCCCATCGCTCCAGGACATGGAGACGTGCGGCCGATCCCACACACCCTGGACGCAGACTGGTGGAGTCCCTCCTCTCTGGCTCCATAAAGTATAACTTTTCTCATCACCTGATTCTTTATTTTAGCACTAAATACCAAAGTAATTGATTAACAATTAAGTAAAATATGACAGAAAACAGAACATCCAATTTTGCCAGCCTTACACTGTTTACATTACTATTGGTTTAGTATTAGACTTGCACTTTGCCCACAGATCAGTTAGGTTCATGACTGCAGCTTACATTTTTCCTCACTGCTACCGAGTTTGTGCAGGAATGTTTTATTTTACTGCTCCAACACTGCTGGTTAAAAAGGCTACACCAAACTTCTGACAACATGAGATGCTTTATAAATCTTGTCTATTCATATGTCGCATCACATTCCACTGCAGAAAATCCATATTTTGTTCCAGTTGATTAGTTTGTATGGAGCATTTTCAAACTTGGAACTGCAGAGAACCTTTATAGGTTTGCTTTTTCTCTTCTTTTTCATTTTAACTCTATTGTTTTGGTTTGGTTTTAAACATCATATTTCAACAGATCTCTGTGCAGAGCAGGCCTTATGAGAGAGATGAGCAGCTTAGTCGCTAAAACAGCAAATATTTTAGGGCTGAAACTATTTAACAGATTAATAAATTTTTCAAATAATCGTGAACTAATTTAGTATTTAACTAATCATTAACTGGAGTGGAGAGACTGTAAAACACGCCTTTAGCTGAGAGAGCAACCCACCTTGAGTAGCATTTATAAAAAAAAAAAAAAAAAGTAAACATTTTGCATTTAAAATAAAAAAACAAAAAAGAAACCTTTTCATCTATCAAAATGCCAAAGGCCTCAAGTGGAAAAGTTTTAGTTTTACCTGGTTTAAATTTATAATAATGTTCTTTAAGGAACATTATTATTTGAAAAATATAATCGACAGATTAATCATTTTGCAAAATAATAGTTAGTTCCAGACTTAAACTATTTCACAGAAATTATTACAAGTAGGTACAAAAAAAATACTTGATTTATTAGGCAAAAAGTTAAAAATCAACACATGTGGCCGTTTAAGTAGTTTTGCAAAGCTTGGAGATGAGAGAAAGCTGTAATTCTTATAAACGGACTCAGTGGGGCTGCAGCAGAAAGCATTGTCACATCACGTTTAGAGAGGGACTGACTGGGGGTGTAAATAATAATCGTTTTGTATCGATGCATCGATCCAACAGCCGACGATCCGATGCATCGATACGTCCGCAAGAGAATCGATTCATGTTTTTTTTTCCTCCGGTCTATTTTTATCCATTTGCTCCTGGACGTAATTCTCCTTCTGTGCTGCGGTGGCGCTAAATCTATTTTGCCCTCCTACCTCACTTCCTGGTTATACTCCCCGCAGCAGTGTGTCGCAGTGAGCTTGACAGAGACATTTTTAAATTATGCTCAATATTGAAGCGTGGTCTGTGCTATACGGTGTGGGTCTAGATACAGCCGAGGCGGCGAGGAATTGGGGGCGAGTTTATTCCGATGATGGAGGGACATGAGGGCCAAAAAGAGCGGAGAGCCAGGTGGAAAAAGGGTCCCAGCGTTCTCGCGCACCTCGCTCTTCTAGCGGGTCAAACTACACGAGTTGTTTTCCACAATTTCGGTCATAAAAACAAAACAAGCCGGCCTCCTGTCTGCAGCACTGTCTGCGGTCAGCTACAATGTGGGAGAGGAGCAGTGGAGCGTCTGTGGAGGGGGCGGGACGTCTGGGGCCGAGGTATTGCATTGCACTCATTGCACTGATTATGTGCAGTATTTTCTGATACAACTTTTCTACTTCTGTTATTTGCTGTTGTTTCAAAAAAAAATAAAAAATTAACGATAATACAGCTTTCATTGATTTATTTCAAAGTTGAAACTTTGTTTAGCCTGTAAGGTGTAAAAAGTAAATAAATAATAATAATAATAATAATAATAAAAACGTGGTGTATTCTTGAGTATCGAAAATAATCAAATCGTTGGGTCAGGAAATCGATACTGAATCGTATCGCCATGATGGATGTAATTTACACCCCTAGACATTAGTACTTGTTCCAGAAAGTAGAACCACTGTTTAAATGTCAGAAAATAAAATTTAATGTGTAAATAGAGTGAACATTTGGGGGCATCGATGCACTTATTTAGAATGAATATGTGTCCGAGATATTTTATAATTTCAATCTCACAGATTTTGGTGTGAATTAATGAAAAGACTCAATTAATTTTGGCTTGAATCCTTTAGCACTGATAAGAAATCTACATTTAAATAAAAAATAAAAAAAGTAGTGCTACTTACTCTGTTTTCTTTCTTTGCTTGTTATCAAATATTTGATTGAGGTTAATAGTTTTCTGGCCCAGGAATTTGTCCATCCCCACCAAGGAGCGATGCATCACTGTGAGAGACAGCAGGTAGACTTCAGGGTTCCCCTCCAACAGCAGCCCAGGTAACTCGAAGGAGGCTTCCTCTCTCCAGACGGGGTTAGCCGCCTTCTCTGCCACCGACGTGGAGTACTTCTCCTTCCCCAGCTGGATGATAGTGTAGGCATCGTTGGTGCCGTTTTTGCCTTTGGCCTGTAAACCGCTTGCTTGGAGAACAGTGGCTTGGACATGGGTTGGAAACCACTTCTGAGACTGCTCAGCCAGCGACATGTTTCTGACAGAAGACTAGTCAAAGAAAATAAATGACATATAATTTAGACAGCTATTTTAGTGAAATCGATTTGCGAGAAGCATGATTTCCTAAAGCTTCTTATCCATGTCAGTTTGGTCTACGTAACTATGGTAACAAGCAATGACGAGTCTGACAAACAGAGCACGCCTCATCTTCTATTAAATCATCGATGTCCAAGCCACTGCCGAGTCATCTGCAACAACAGAAAGAAAAAGCGGAGAATCAGGACATTTCCCAGAACCAAAGCATGACTCATGGAGGCTCACCTGGAGCATTTATATTGGATCTTATCTCAACTGGAGCCAACAGAAAAGCCACAGAGCTTTGTCTGCATGACAATCAAAAACAGTAGCAGAAGTAAAGCAGACAAAGCGACTATCGGATCCATTCTACAGATGCATCCACTGTGTTTTTTTCTATTCAAATAGTCCAACATTAACTCCAACTATCTAAATCATGCTGTAGTTGGACTAATAACATAAAATATAAAAGTACTATTATTCCTTGATAGAGGCAGTAGTTTTAAATAAGACAGAAAATGAAGGGATTAAGGATTATCCCAGTTTATGCAACAAACAAAGCACACAGTCTTCCTGATTCTTCTGATATTTACCAAGTTCAAAACCCAAGTCTGTTTGCAAACGATGCTTTCAAGGACGATGGGGGGAAAAAAACAGCTTCTGAATGTTTAATTCAATTTCTTTTGAACAGGTTACCCATATGCACAATGCAACGTGGGGAAAACAATATGAGAACAAAGCAATACAAATCAAAATAGGATCTTTGGCAAAATGGTGCCCATCCTATCAATTCAGAACTTCGGGGAAGAATTTGCCAGATACACCAGACTAAATGTGAGATTAAATGTGTAATTTAGTCTGGCCCCGATGAATGAGACATCGGAAGATTGTTGATGAGAACAACCCGTTGTTTTTCAAACCACGTCTGTGCCTATTGGCCAACGCTCTGACCAATGAGGGCAGCTGATTGTGATGTAGTAAGCGCAACAGAAAGCTGGTGGGGGAGCGTAAACAAACAGCCTGTCGGTAAAACGGCGAATACGTCCTCCTTAAAAATGAACGACGTTTCAACGAACACTCAAAGTCTAATCCTTCCAAAACTGATTCCAAAGCTGAGTCCAACTGTTCAACAGTTGTTCCCATCTTCCTTGTTGTGCTTTCTCCAGCGTTTTTGTCGCTGTCATTGTACCACAACGGGGAAATGTAATCGCTGCATGTTGACCAATCCCTTTGGGGAGCAGTGGGCTGCCATTGTGTGGCTTTCTCAAGGACCCAGACTGTAGGCTGTGGGGATCAAACCACGTATTTACAACCTTCTCAGAGCACAAGTGCACTGCTCTAACCACTAGCCCAACATTCCCCAAAGCTTTTATCGAACATTTTTGTGATGCATGAAATCATCACTATATGAATATTATATTATTGCCGTTAGATTAATTCATGCTTGAGTAAAATATACTGTAAAAACTAAGGATTTCAGAGGTCACGGTTAAATCCGGAGCCAGCTCCGTCAAGGGTCAACTGACAGCCATGTGAGAGTCATTAATAACTCCAAGGTTCCAAGCAGGACAATAAGTTCATGACTAAGGAGTGTTTGGACGCACATGTGATCACCTCCCTCAGATGGAGGATATGGAAACTCCTCGTCTGCTGTCTCTGTTTGTCCTTTAGGAACGGATAAAATAAGCTAAATGTCTTTCAGGCGACGAGTATGGGCAGTTATTAGTGCTTTAACCAAGATAGAACGGCTTTCATGCACTAATGTTTAATTTTGTTAAAAAAAAAAACACACAACTTTTGTTGCAGGGCAGTGATTTAGTTACAGAACAGTCATAAATCAACCGAATAACTGAAATAAATGAAATTATGTTTGAATTTTAGGTTATTGTCTAAAGGAACCTTAGGCCTGTTAATTTTACTCCATAAATGTACAGATTATTATATTAAGGGAAGGACATTTGGGTTATTCTTTATTCAGCTTAAACTTCATGGCATTAAGCAGAGGAAGAGAAACTGAACTAAAGAATCCTTCTTCATTTAAATTATTTGATATTACAATGATTTTTTTTCATTTGTTTCATTCTAGAGAATAAAGAAAACCATATACTTGTTATGAATTGGTATGTTATTAAAAAAAATAGGTTGACTACTTAAAAATTAATCTCTTAATACGTTTTGCTGTGATTTATTTCAAGTATAACTTGTCCAACTTTGTTCTAATTTCTCATTGTTAACTTTTTTTCTATTTTTTCCTATAAAAGAACGGATTTAAATTAGATTTAGAGACACAAAGCTGTTTCCATATCAGCAAACATGATCCTAATCACTGAGAGCACAATGTGTAAACTGATAGAAAAACACCTGGATAATCTTTTTTAACCAGTAAAATTTAATAAAAAGAAAACATTTTCCATTAAAGCGACATTAAATAGAACTAGTATCTCAAATCAAGGTTAAAAACCTCGAAAAAAAGCAGTGAATAACGCATTTTAAACTGATTTAGCATGGTGACTGCTAGTTAGGCTGGAGCAGGTTAGCTTCTAGCTAATGAGCATCCCAGTCTCTCCCACCAACAGCTTACCTCCGTGTCATTTCCACAGACCCCACACGGACATTCAGCGGCTCAGCCCACAGAGGAGGAACCCTCACATGCATCCACGCGCTCCTCTCTGCGGCTCTGACCGCCGCAAACCGCCGCTGAACGAGCTGTTGTTGTTGTAGGAGCGGCGCATTGCTGTCCGGACAGCGACGTGCTTCACTTCCTGCTCTGACGTCATTTCCTCTACATCCCGCAGGAAAGGTCAGAGGAAAAGGTGGGAATACCACGCGCGCATTGTCAGATTTTAACACTCAGTATAAAATAATTATAGAGTAGGGAAGAAGAAGATTAGGGCGACTGAAAATATAAAAGAAGTTAACCGATTTTAGATTCTATTTAATAAAATAATTATTACTGAGAATTCTGAGAAAAAAGTCAAAATTCTGAGAATTCTGACTTTTTTCCTTAGAATTCTGACTTTAATCTCAGAATTCTGAGTTTAATTTGAGAATTCTGACTTTTCTCAGATTTCTGACTTTAATCTCGGAATTCTGACTTTTCTCAGAATTCTTACTTTAATCTCAGAATTCTGATTTTAATCTCAGAATTATGACTTTTCTCAGAATTTTGACTTTAATCTCAGAATTATAACTTTAATCTCAGAATTCTGATTTTAATCTCAGAATTCTGACTTTGCTCAGAATTCTTACTTTAATCTCAAATTTCTGATTTTTATCTCAGAATTCCGACTTTAATCTCAGAATTCTGACTTTTCTCAGAATTTTGACTTTAATCTCAGAATTCTAACTTTAATCTCAGAATTCTGATTTTAATCTCAGAATTCTGACTTTGCTCAGAATTCTTACTTTAATCTCAGAATTCTGACTTTGCTCAGAATTCTTACTTTAATCTCAAATTTCTGATTTTTATCTCAGAATTCCGACTTTAATCTCAGATTTCTGATTTTAATCTGAGAATTCTGACTTTTCTCATAATTTTGACTTTAATCTCAGAATTCTTACTTTAATCTCAGAATTCTTACTTTAATCTCAAATTTCTGATTTTTATCTCAGAACTCCGACTTTAATCTCAGAATTCTGATTTTATTCTCAGAATTCTGACTTTTCTAAGAATTTTGACTTTAATCTCAGAATTCTAACTTTAATCTCAGAATTCTGATTTTAATCTCAGAATTCTGACTTTTCTCAGAATTTTGACTTTAATCTCAGAATTCTAACTTTAATCTCAGAATTCTGATTTTAATCTCAGAATTCTGACTTTGCTCAGAATTCTGACTTTAATCTCAGAATTCTGAGTTTAATTTGAGAATTCTGACTTTTCTCAGATTTCTGACTTTAATCTCGGAATTCTGACTTTTCTCAGAATTCTTACTTTAATCTCAGAATTCTGATTTTAATCTCAGAATTCTGACTTTTCTCAGAATTTTGACTTTAATCTCAGAATTATAACTTTAATCTCAGAATTCTGATTTTAATCTCAGAATTCTGACTTTGCTCAGAATTCTTACTTTAATCTCAAATTTCTGATTTTTATCTCAGAATTCCGACTTTAATCTCAGAATTCTGACTTTTCTCAGAATTTTGACTTTAATCTCAGAATTCTAACTTTAATCTCAGAATTCTGATTTTAATCTCAGAATTCTGACTTTGCTCAGAATTCTTACTTTAATCTCAGAATTCTGACTTTGCTCAGAATTCTTACTTTAATCTCAAATTTCTGATTTTTATCTCAGAATTCCGACTTTAATCTCAGATTTCTGATTTTAATCTGAGAATTCTGACTTTTCTCATAATTTTGACTTTAATCTCAGAATTCTTACTTTAATCTCAGAATTCTTACTTTAATCTCAAATTTCTGATTTTTATCTCAGAACTCCGACTTTAATCTCAGAATTCTGATTTTATTCTCAGAATTCTGACTTTTCTAAGAATTTTGACTTTAATCTCAGAATTCTAACTTTAATCTCAGAATTCTGATTTTAATCTCAGAATTCTGACTTTTCTCAGAATTTTGACTTTAATCTCAGAATTCTAACTTTAATCTCAGAATTCTGATTTTAATCTCAGAATTCTGACTTTGCTCAGAATTCTTACTTTAATCTCAGAATTCTGATTTTTATCTCAGAATTCTAACTTTAATCTCAGAATACTTACTTTAATCTCAGAATTCTGACTTTTCTCAGAATTTTGACTTTAATGTCAGAATTCTTACTTTAATCTCAAATTTCTGATTTTTATCTCAGAATTCTGACTTTTCTCAGAATACTTACTTTAATCTCAGAATTCTGAAAGTCAGAATTCTGACGTTAAAGTCAAAATTCTGACTTTAATCTCAGAATTGTGGATCTTAATGTAGATGGGCACCATGAAGTAAGAGATGTGGGAGCACTCCAGGGGCGTCAGCTGACCCAATGCTATACAGGGGCACAATAGGGCACCAAAAGAAATGTGACGTGCGCTTGCAAAAACTTTTTTGGGCAATTATTTATTTTAAAAAAGCATGGGCACAGATAACTAACGCAAGCATGTGAGCAAATATTTTATAGCACTTTATTAATATAATAATAAATAAATTGTACAATCAGATTGTTATTTTCTGAATCATTAAATATATACTTGACCCAAACTGAATTGAATTTGGTATATTTTTATATATTTTTATTTATTGTAAAACAAATAAATCAATTGGACCATAAACAGCTAATACAGTGCCAACGTTCTAAGGAATTAAGTATATTATGTAGGATCAATAAAATATACATAAATCAATTAAAAGTTTGTCCATATAGCGCACTTTTTATATCCATTTTAGTTGTTGCTCTTTTTGCAGGTGTGGAATTAAAGGAATAGTACACCCAAAACATGATTAGCCTTCATTTTCTACTCACCCCCATGCTGAACAACACTCTGGAGTACTTTTTTGATCTCTCAAATGCATCTGGAGATCTGGGAGGCTTCTTGCTGTCTGCTGACATTCAAATAATGGAGGTCTATGGCGCCCGAGGCAGGAAGGTCCATAAAAGTCCACAAAAAACGTGTCAATAGTCCTCCATACTGCTCGTCCAATGTAATCCAAGTGTCCTGAGTGGGTAGCGTCCATAATTTACTCGAAACGAACTCTAATGTTTTTAGAGCATAAACAGTAGTGTATAGGATTTCCTACAAGCGCGCGCCTGCGAGTTCATGAGTCTACGGAACCCGGCAGACCAAACCAGATGAAAGTGCGCATTCAGCGTCTGCTCTGCCAATAATGCAAGCGTAGAAGAAGAAATGTGCTGTTTACTGAGACTGAGTCCCTGGCAGTGTTTTAGTACTCGAGATCGGTCTTTTTTGATGGTCTCGTCTCAGACTTGACCGCATTTGGTCTCGGTCTTCTCTCGGTCTCGGCCGCTGAGGACTCGGCATTTTGTTTCAAGACCGGTCAAGACCACAACTGTGGAAATAACACTAATCATCAGAATATTATCAGTTTCTTTAAGATCCTTCTTTTTATTGGATGCTTGGATTCAAATCCAAGCAATAACCTGTCTCATTGGTAAATGCAGTGAAGGAGATCAATCTATTTTTTCAAGAAATTATCTGTCTCATAACATATTTCACAACTTGGTGACAGATATAGATTTATTTAAGAAAAGTTATATAAAATAGCTTTAATCTGTGTATGAGAGAGAAACAAGAGAAATGATTGGCTTTTTTTTCAGTTTTACACATTTTACAGAATTTTGCACATTGTTTTGAAATAGCACATTTAAAAACAACATAAATTTATGTACTGTTCATGAACGGCAGAGAAAATACTATTTTGATCGACTTTGATTTATTGTTTGAAATTCTGTGATTACTACATAGAAGTACTAAATAAAGATGTTAATGTTTAGTCCAGTTCTGTGTGTTAAATATCTAGGTGTTTTTATGTGATTGTGGGTCTTTTGGATCAATTTTTGTGATTTTAATCATGTTTCACAATTTATTGTCACATACTGGCGCTGGTCTTGGTCTTGACTTGGTCTCGGACCCTAAAAGTCTTGGTCTTGTCTCGATACACTCTGGTCTTGGTCTTGTCTTGGTCTCGGGTTAGGTGGTCGCAGGTGCAGCAGAAGCAGCGAGTTTACATGCAAAGTCAATGGTTGACGCACGTCAAGGCGCAGCAAAAGGTCCCGCAGCGCATTTTGAGCGGCTAAAGCAGCGCGTCGGGAGCGTTTAAGCATCTGACGCGCGTGACACGCCGCAAACGAGCTGCTGCTCGAGATGGAAAAATTTAACTTTTGCTGCTCGACGCACCGCATCAACCAATCAGAGAGAAGCTCTGCCAAATGATGTAGCTGTGTTTTCAGACTGGAGGGAAAGACGGAGAAAAGCCGGGAATTTACAAAGATGCAAAAAAAGTTAATCATCGCTGTTTGCTCTCATCCAGTAATTTATGACCAATCGAGTTACCAATGCAGAGACAAGAGCAGAAAGGACCTTGCATGGAAAAGGCGCGTCAAGGCGCAGCAAAAGGTCTCGCAGCGCATTTTGAGCAGCAGGCGCAGTGCGTCTGAGCAGCTGAAGCAGCGCGTCTGAGCAGCTGAAGCAGCGCGTCAGGAGTGTTTAAGCATCTGACGCGCATGACGCGCCGCAAATGCGCTGCTGCTGCTCGAGATGGAAAAATTGAACTTTTGCTGCTCGACGCGCCGCATCAACCAATCAGAGAAGCTGATCTGGGAGCTGGCAGAGAGACAGACACATCGCTGATGACACAGAGCGCTGTGATCGCTCCTCTGAAACAGTTTATTAACGCCTAAATTAACTTAAAATGCTGAAACCTGCCGACAGAATATGTTCGCTTTTATTATCCTGGTGAACCGCGAGGAGGCGACCCGGCCAGAGGCTGCTGTTGAATGGGATTCCTACTGACAGCGCACCGCTGGTATGTGGGGGTCTGAATGGCTCCGAAAGAAATGGAAGGCAGGATGGTAATCTGGATGAACTTACTGCAATGATTAAGTTTTCAGGTGGATTTTCTCACTTAAAAACTTATTAAAACTACTTTATTCCCACTGATCACAGCAAATATAGCTGCAAGGCAGAGAAAGGATAGTGAAGCTCCGCCCAACGCGCGTTAGAGACTGACACGGGAGTGGATTTTCACTCCTGTCCCGTCCCACTCCCACAGAAACAAATTGTGTCCCGTCCCGATCCCGGGCCAGAGTAGAAATCTAAATCCTGTCCTGTCCCACTCCTGGTGAAATTACTCCCACTCCCATCCCGCTCCCATTCAGAATGACTCCCGCTCCTGCACCACTCCCATTCTTGTTTATTTTTTTTTTGAGCGCAGGTGAAAAACAGTGCGGAAGCACTGTTGGTTTTTGGTAGTCGTGTAGTTTTTTTGATTCGCATTATAGTGTAGGCTTCAAGGAAAAAAACTACAAAATGGCAGCGCCACGTCAGTACTGGATTTTTTTTTCTTTCTATTTTATTTTATTTTTTGGCATCGATACTAGTTTTTTTTATTTTTTTATTATTGGTTTGCTCCTGCTCCCGTCTGCTCTAGTTAATGTTTAATCCTGTACCGTCCCAATCACATGATCGTTACTAATACTGACTCCCATCCCACGGGAATCCCACTGGAATCCCGTGACCCGTGGGATTCCCGAAAAAATGTCATTCTCTAACGCGCGTCAGACCCACAGTTGCACCGCGCAGCCAGAGCAGCAAAGCTGCTTCAGCCGCGCGTCAGAACTAACTGGTGCAAGCAGCAAAAATAAAGCAGCAGACGCGATTTTGCTGCTCCCTCTGCGTCCGGTGTGAACGCAGCATAACAGCCAAATCTTACATGATAAAACATTTTTACATGAAAATATAAAATAAAAAAAATGCACAGGAAGATATAAAAAAAGGACAACCTTAAGGTCCAATTATATATCCACCAGCAGCAATAAGAACCTTAGATATATCACTCTGTGTATTATGAATCTATAGAATATATGAGTTTCACAGTCCGAATTGCATCACTGAAATAAGTGAACATTTCAAAATTATTTTAATTTATTGAGATACACCTGTATGTTTTATAGACGGGCGGTAATAAAAGTCTATAAATAATTTTAGCTTGCACTCTGCGTAAGAAAGGGTTTCATGTGTACGGCGGTGCAGTTACATGAGGAGAGGTAAATCATACAAACATGGCCAAGTGCCTTTGTCTCTTGAGTGGGACATGGAGGTGCAGATAAGAGGGTTCAGCTGAATGAACACAGACCCCACTTGACAAGTGTATCTTAACCAAACACACCTGCTCCATGTTGGTTTTATCGTTCCGCTGGAGTTTGTGCACACACCACTGGCCCGGGGCTCCGGCTGGGCCATCCATCAAGCTGAGATTATTGCTTTTTATCTCGAGTACATCTCCTAATGAAATGCTAAGGGTTAGTGAAATATTAGGCCGTGTGTGATAATATTTAATACATCTGTGGCTCTCAGCCCACATGTTTTACGTTGACTGTTAACTTTAGGTGGATATTAGATCAGAATGTCACTTCTTAACCGGCTACAAAGGAGGCAGATGTTCCACAGTGTTGGCTGTATATCACAGCTTGGTGTTACAACTGCCTGTTTAGTTTACCTGAATTATTTCACACGTGCACGATGCAGAAAAAAAGCTGCAGTGCTCATCATGTGTTTTTAACTTAGCTTTGGTAAATATGAATGTTTAATTAATGTTTTCTGTCTAAATCTCAATGCAGCTTTATATGGTTTAGCCTGGGATGATATGTTGATAAAAGTGGAATCGAGTCTGTTTCTGAGTTGGCAGAAGTTTAGCAATAGATATCTTCTTATCTATTTTAAAGCTGTTAACATGATAATAATCCTCATCATCTTTATTTGTCTTTGTAACTTTTGTAAACTACAACAAAATCCGTCTGCTGCATTTGACCTTGGGGAGCGGCGGGCTGCCGTCAGGCAGCATTCATTGACCTAGGGTGACCAAACGTCCGTATTTCCCAGGACATATCCGTATTTCACGTCCTGTCCCGGGCGTCACGTTTTTTTTTTTAGAAAGTGAGGAAATGTCCTGTTTTTTAAATTACCTTAATTGGACCATTAAATTTACAGGCACTAGGGCACTGCGCACGACGCTGCGTGTGACGTAATCCCTGAGCCGCGTCAGTGCGGGCAGCCCTGTTCTTAATCAGAATATAGATAGCGTGGCTGTCAGTACGCCAACAACATGCAAAAGCGCAAAAGTATGTTTACCGACGATTTACAAAAGAGTTTCCCCGCTTTCAGACCGGGTCGAGACAAACAGGAGGCCTTGTGCACAGTGTGTAAAGCAGGCACATATGTCTTGGTGTCCAATGGAGGTGCAAGGAATCTAAAAAAGCAACCTTGACTCCGAAAGTAAAGATAGTCTATTGATATGTTTGTTTGTTTTTGGTACATTTTGAATAATTTAAGAGGTATTTTTTGTTAATTAGCTCATTTGTTAATTTATTTTTTCCAATAGCCTACAGAACAGACATTATTTCGTTCATTGCTGAGGCTGAGTATCATTAGTTATTGGGAGTTGAGAGTTATTGTTAACTTTTATTGTTAAGTGAGGGATGTTTAGATGAGAAATTATTTCTTTCATTGTGCTTTTCATTCATTAAGCATTTTTACTAAATACATTTTGAATGAAATTATCGTTTGTTATTGGATTTATTGCTGTTGACTTTTACTGAAAAGCATTTTTGTAATAAATCAACTGTAAATATCATGTTATTGTAGGATTACGTAGGTCTATGTTAGGTGAGTGCATGCCACAGACATCTCTATGCATGGGAACAGAGATCCCCCCCCCCCCCCCCCCCCCCCCGCTCGAAGGTGTCCTGGTTTTCCCAAATGAATAACCCTAATTGACATAGATTGTCAGAAAGCGGGATTCGAACCGGGGAGCTTGTAGCTTCTCAGGACACGAGCGCTCTGCTCTAACCACTAAGTCTCCCCCATAAAAAATAAACAAGATCAGTGTATAGATGCCCATACCAAATCAGACATACAGCCTATTTCAGTGTTATTCTCTAAACCTGTTTAAAATCCTGTGTAACTAATGTATTGGAGCCCCTATTGTTAAGTTATTTTATGAATCTGCCTCCTTAACAAAAAGGAACATCTTAGTTTTCTCCATTTCCCAAAGAGAAGAACGACCCTTGACCATTTCTCTTTGCAACACTTCCCTACCTCGTTTAAACCTGCAAATTTCCCACAGGATTTTCATCTGCTAACATTTTTCAGTTTTTAACAGAGGCCATGAGGTCACTTATTAACCTCTTGATGTCTGTCAGATATTAGATCAAATAGAGGTTATTGATTTCAACATTTCATCTATAATTAATGTCAATTCAGGCATGAAGCTAATTAGATACAATAGCATCTAAGGCAGAGGTGTTCAATGTTTTCCAGGCCCAGGACCCCCAAACTGATGGCGATATACAGTATATATATATATTGTATGAAATAGTGTTCTATCAAACTGGTCCTATAGTCACTCAATTACAGATGGAGTAATGTAACTAAAGTAATTTCTCCCTGGGATTATTAAAGTATTTCTGATTCTGTTTCCTGGTTGATGGGACAGGTGTTATGAATGAAACGGTGCCCAGCTTGAAAGAGCTCCTGTGTGTCGCTGAATGTGAGCATTGATGACTGAAAGACATCTTCTGCCTCCATTTATCTGTTTACTCCAGTGTTGATTTTTATGTTAATATGGATTTAAAGACATTTCAATTAGTGGAAAAAAAACATTTTTAAAGGTTAGATTTCTCTTTTTTTAATCACTGTAGGATACCAGGATTAGGTTACTGCAATAAAAGCTTGTTTTTATGATGTGGGACAGGCAAACTTTAGATTTTCCTCAGATTTTTAAAAAGAAAAATAGCCTCTTTAATATTTGTCTGGCTTCATGGACCCCTGTTGAGTGTATAAATGCTAGCAGGTTCCATCAAAGCAGGATGACGGGGAAAACCGCAAAGATCTCTGAGAGCGTTCTGAATATCGCTTACAGCTTGCAAGACGAGATCTGATAAGAAGTGGTTCGAAGTATTCACACCGCAGCAGCTGCTGGCCCACTTCCAGGCCTTGATGATTTATCCCGTCACGTCACCGAAAAGTATTCCTTTTTTGGGAATATTTTATGATCTGTTGTGGTTAGCGGCGTCAGGTCGAGTTGAGTGAAATAACGAGCAGAGGCACGCAGATAAACAACCCAGGTCATGACACTCTTCCTTAATTTGACAATAAGTCAAACACATTCATATATTACTCTGTGAGGCCGAAGCACATAATCGCTGGGAGATGAAAACACGATCGGCTGCATTCCAAACATCACCTGTAGAGTTTCTGCAGAATATATTAGCACATTTAAAAACAGAATATCACATCATAAACTAGGCGAAACATAAACACAGACTCTTCTGTACAAAGAACTTCACTGAAGGTCATAAACTGCCCAATGAGAGCGAGGCTTGCTGAGCAGCCCGGCTCCACATGTTGAACCACATTAGCGATGGCTCCTAACGGCCACTTTCCACCAAATCCACATGGTTCTGGTTTAGACTCCCTCTTTTCCAAATGTTTTACGTTTATTAAACACTTAAAAATCCTCAGGCCACAAGGTTGTCCATCTGTTGAGGACAGGAGAAAGTAGACGAGGAGGCAAGAGGCGCGGCAGGGCGAGTGGAAACTGTTGTGATGTCACTGCAGGTCTTAATGCGGTGCAGGTCTGAGCGCTGGTCAGGATGACTGATTTAAAAGGTACAGCTTTTAGTCGAGAGAACAGTCAGATCACAGATGAATTTTAATCAAAAAAGGAGGAGAGCGGCACACAAATCACCCCTGCTTGGCTCTCAGGAATGTTTTTCTGCATAGCTTTGATATATAGGTGCAGATGTGGGACTGCAGCATGACGAGCAAAGCTGAAAAGGGCCGTAAAAGCTGGGGCAGCATGTCAGCCATGGGACTCCCGAACGTTCCTTAATTTCTGCATCATCAACTTAAACCGGGTCGGTTAAACATGCAGCATCAAGCAAGCACCTTGTTTGACGGTTACTGGTGTATGATTATTTTTGGACACTTTTCAGAAATAAAAAAAGGTAAAAGTGACAACTTCTGCATATAGAAAGGGCTACAAACGAAGCTGTGGCTTCAAGAAAGTTATGTGGAAGGAAAAAGTGCACAAGTTTGAAGAGAATCGTGAAAGAAAGCAGATTTAGGAGTGTAGGGGCGATCACAAGCGTGGCACCCAGGTGTATCGAGGACCTATAACTGTCTTGTTTCTTTGGTGCTGAACCAGAGATATTAGAAATGTCTCAGCTGGGCCACAATCTGGAGGATGATGGCAGAGACACAGAAACATCTTGTTGACTTTGGTCGACTATGTTTTATTTTGTCCAATTTCTTTCGCAATGACCTCAAAACAGGTAAAAGAAATCAACAAACACTACAGCAATATGCTGTAGATGATCTTAACTGAAGGTCAACTTTTAAACTGTCGTTGGAGAAACTTTATCAGACGTTCAGTGATCACTTCCTGCTGCATCTCTGAAAGTGATCATGGATGCACTACAGCTGGAGTAGCAGTCTGGAAACCAGTTATACCAAAAGAGAGAAACACGCAATAGTTAGGTATTTAGGAACAAAGGGATGTGGATGTTTGGATCACATGGGGGTGAATTGTAACCTGACTCCGCCAGATGGATTTGCTCCGCATATCCATCTGGAAACCTTCCGTTGAAGTAATTTTGGGAAGGGGCGAAAATACTGGTTAGCTGATTGGCCTATGTTGGTGATAGACGGGCCAAATAAACCAATCAGATCAACGAAGCATATGACGTACTAACAGCCAGGCTACTCTTGCCGAAACCAGTCGGGAGAAGAGCAAAAACATCTTTTCCTCTGAGAAAAGCCTCCAGAGCAGTGTTTTGTTCTTCTTTCAGTGAACAAATACTCTGTAATTCCGATAAAACTTGCTCGATAGCCACGCTAACGCTAGTTTCATCGGCTGAAGCCGCCATGTTCTTTAGACTGAACTGTCGCGCTTCTCGTTGCGTCACACCTCAACCCGCCTCAAAGCCAACGCTGATTGGACGTTCGTTTGGTGAACGGCTCCAAATTTTCTTTAACGGAGAGTCTCCAGACTGATCTGCGAGTGAAACCTTGAAAGCTCGCGAGATCAGGATGGTCTCACGAGGCTAGGTGAATTGGTGAAGGGGCATAAAACCATATCAGCTTGGTGGCCGATGGGCCTGACATAGTGCTGGATGTTGGGCTGTCAGGAAGATGATCCAGAAAGGTCGACGCTGCTAGAATAACAGCAGAGTTTCTGTAGATACAGAAGGAGCAGTTCAGCCATCCGAGCCCCTACAGAAGATACTTTAATGCGGAGGTCTTCAACAGGGGGTCCAATACCCCCAGGGAGTCCACAGAGGTACTGCATGGGGGTCGCAAAAGTTTTGGGTCATTAGACATTTTTTTTTTTATTCCCATTTCATTCACAACACCTGTCCCATCAACCAGGAATCAGAAATACTTTAATAATCCCAGGGATAAATTACTTTCCTTACATTACTCCATCTGTAATAGAGTGACTATAGGACCAGTTTAACACAATTTCATACAATATATATAATTAGGGGGTCCCCGCTCCATCTCGCCATCAGTTTGGGGGTCCTTGGCCTGGAAAACGTTGAAGATCCCCGCTTTAATGTATCTTTTCAGTTGAACGACCTCTAGCTTTTGTCAGTAAGTGAAGTAAAAAGGCTTTATTTTCACAATATTTCTTAAAGTCCAAAACCTCAAATAATAATTGTAACCTTTTCTTGCATGCTACCCATTGAATATTAGCACATAAATGGAGGACAGCTGTTCCACTTAACTTTTTTCCAAATAGAAATCTGAAAAGTGTGGCATGGATATCAATTGGATTCAGTTTATTTTTTATAGCACCAATTCACAGCAGATGCCCTCTCAAGGCATTTTAATGAGATCACTCAATCACGTCATGCAGTCAGATTTGTGAATTTCTTTTTTTTTGTAAACAAAACTGCTGCTTGCATTAATTCATTGTTTTGCAGGAGAAACAAAACTAAACAGTGAAACACAGGCCCAACTCTATCATGTTTTATCATGTTCATGGCAGCAGCACAGCTGATATTTCTCTCCAGCTCGGAGTCACATCCAAACAGGAACAGACCAGATGAAGCTACTAGGATGAGAAAAAGAGCATAGAGCATATAAAGTTGTTGTGGGAACTAACAAATATACTCAAGAATGGGTGAATAACGATAGGATTAAGCAGAATCAAGAAAAGGGGTCCCTATGTCCTCCAGCAGTCTAAGCCTATAGCAGCATAACTATAGAGATAGCTCAGGATAACCTGAGCCACCCTAACTAGAAGCTTTATCAAAAAGGAAAGTTTTAAGCCTAGCCTTAAAAGTAGACAGAGTGTCTGCCTCACGGACTAAAACTGGTAGTTGGTTCCACAGGAGAGGAGCCTGATAACTAAAAGATCTGCCTCCCATTCTATTTTTAGAAATTCTAGGAACCACTAGTAAACCTGCAGATTGAGAGCGAAGTGCTCTGTTAGGAACATAAGGAACAATCAGATCTCTGATATCAGATGGAGCTTGGCCATTTAAGGCTTTATATGTGAGAAGGAGGATTTTAAATTCTATTCTGGATTTAGCAGGAAGCCAATGAAGAGAAGCCAGGATAGGCGAGATATGATCTCTCTTTTTCATTTTCATCAGAACTCTGGCTGCAGCATTTTGGATCAGCTGAAGGCTTTTAACTACAGTTTGTGGACTTCCTGATAGTAAAGAATTACAATAGTCCAGCCTTGAAGTAACAAATGCAGGAACTTTTTCTGACTTAAAAAAGTGCTATAAAGGTACAGGCCATTTACCCTTTTAAATTCTATTCTGGTTTTAACAGGAAACAAATGAAGTGAAACTAAAACAGGAGAAGATTTTAACTACATTTTGTGGATTTCCTGATAGTAAATAATTGCTATAGTCCAGCCTTCAAGTAATGGACTATTTTGCACGAGTTTCTTACCACTGAACAATATATTTTTTATTTTTCCAATATTCCGGAAAGAAGAAGGAAACTCTAGAAGCCTCTTTGATATGTGATTTAAATGACAGGTTCTGATCAAAAATAGCCAAAAGGTTTTTCTTTTTTTTTTTTTTCTAACATTGAAGCAGAGCTTTTAGCCCCGTAGTATTAAAATAGCTCAATATTTAAGATTTTATATTTGATTTAGGTCTGGACTTTGAATAGGCCATTCTATTTTTTTTTTTCTTTCTATTTTGCTGGATATTTAGAGCAGTGGTCCTGCTGAACAGGTTTTGTTTCCTCATTTTGTTGCTCTATTCATCTTTCCAGCAACTCTTACCAGTTTCCCTGTTGCTGAGGAAAACTATCCCCACAGCATGATGCTGCAACCATCATGCTTTACAAGTAGAGAGGTATAACAACTTTGATGGAGAATTGGGGACATGTTGGATCCATTAAAATCCAAGAAACTTATGAATATTTATTGATTCATACCTCAATATATCTCGATTTATTTTTTTTGGTTTTTCTTTCCATCTTTAATTTATGGAAAGAAAAAGTCGACTCAAACTTTTCTGACATTGCAAAGTCAGACATTTGTGACAAAAATGCCAGAAGCCCTCTTAGGTTGCATGTTGCTGCTTCTTCCTTACTGCCTGTTTGTATTCCAGTATATCATTATGTAACAGATGAGCTTGTAATGTCAGAGAACTTCTGAGTTTTTATCTGGGAGGTTTAAGAGTTATTTTAATAAAATATTTAAGTTAAGAATCATTAGACAATGTTTTCATTTTGTTGCAAAAAAATTATTTTCTCATTAAAATGTTATTAAGATATCTTAGAATATTCTGTTATTTTAAGAGAATAAGAGACATTTATCAAGACATTTCTGTGTTTATTTATTTAATTTCCCTCTTTGTGGAATTTTTTTTTCTCACTTTTATCTAAGAGGTCAACCATAGAAAACAAATGCAGACTTTATCTCCCGATTTTAAGTTTTCTTAATAAAAACCACATATCATTTCAGTTATACGCTACTTTGTGTTGTTCAATTAAACAAAATATTTGTAAAAATTCAAGAATGCTTTTACAAGGGATCATAGATCACATTCTCACACTAACAGAAAACAGGAGATGAAACAGGAAATGTTATTCTTGTAATAAGTGTCCGTATATTTGTGGAAATTTAAAGCGCTTTGTTTACTTTTTATATCAATAGATTAAAACACAGTTTAAAACGTCTCGGTTTTCCTGCAAGACCTAAAACTAGGGCTGTGTTTTTTACATGCACAGTGTCATGTCAGCAGAACACACTGAGGTCATGATTAATAGTGCGAGGTGGGGCAGGTGTCCACTGTGCACCGATATGCAAAGCCTTTACCCAGACCAGAGGCCGCCCCTACATGTGTATGCGCCGCAGTCACCCCCTTACAGGATGAAATAATTCACCCCAAACGTTCAGCAAGGACATTGTGAGGCAAAGTTCAGAGGCATGCTAATGACAAGAGCATGCACACAAAGAGGGAAAGAAACCTCTCAACTCTGAATGAATCGAGAGTGGCAGAACAGAGGTTAGGCCACTGCAGACCCCTAATGCCTGTGTGTAATCCACTTCGCCAGGACTTGCAAATGACTGAAAAAAAACAGGTTGTTTTGTCGCTCATGATGCATGCATTATCTTGAGCTCCTTCAAACGCTGTGCAGTAAAATGTCACATTTGCATTTTTCTTTTAACTGAATACAAAATATAGTCAAATTGATTTAGTTATACCAAGCTGCCATACGGTTTCACACTGGGAAAGCCACAAAATGCAACTGCTTTTACACCAGAATGATTTAGCGTGCATTAAAGTAATGAATAACAAGTCTTTGTATTTCCAGAAGAAGAGTGGATATACAATGAGCTCCTATTTGCACAACATCATCAGTGTCACACTGATAAATTTACAGCATCTAAGAAACATATATTGAACATCAAGGGCATGAAAACAGCACAAATGGGCGAGTTTGTCCATAGATGTACAGAAAAAAGGAAAATGTGTGGGTTGTATCGTTGTGTTTAACATTCTTCAGTCCTCCAAGCAGAATGCAGTCATCTTATTACCAAATTCTACAAGGATAATCATCCTACACAGCTGCTCAGTCTGCATATTTTAAAGGTATCTCCTCTTAAATGAAGACATTTTTCCACACAAATTTTATGTGGCACATTTATTTTCCATAAATATGGATAAATCAGTGACATAATGTGCTGTCCCGTGTTTGATATGATCCTAAATGAGGAGAAAGGTTGAAACAAAAATCTAAAATATAATTCTTTATCAGGATCTTTTTCCTACTTTTACATAAGAATTCATTTTATCTATTAGTCATTGTTTCCAAGTTGGTTCCTTTTTATTTCAATACAAAATGAATTAATAAAACAAATTTTAGGATGCATATTATCTTTTTCTTTAAAGAAATTACCATAATTTCCTTGCAGAAATTTAATTTCCCTTTGCTATTAAAGTGTTTTTGAATTGCATAGAAATTAATAAAATAGTCAGTTTATGGAACAGTCTGGAGAAAGAAATTAAAAAAGCTGAATGAATTTCTGTGTTTAGAAAACATGTCAAAGACACAATGCACTGGAAAAACGATATAGAAATAAGTAAAAAAATTCTTAAACTAAATGTATTTACTCTTAATTTGAGTAGGTAAATGAAATAGTTTGCCAATGGAATGAGTATTTTTACTCTTAAAATAAGATATTTAGATAAATTGCACATGAAATAAGACAATGCAATTGTGTTTTCTTATTTTAAATGTAAATTGCCTTGTTCCATTGGCAAAATGTCTCTTTTACACCCTCAATTCAAGAACAAATGCACTTATTTTAAGAAAAAATGACTTATCTAGATATTGATTTTTTATAGTGTGTTAAGAAAATATAAAAACTGGGTTAAATTGTTTTGGTTCCTTGTGTTTGATGTCAACGTTTATAAATTAAATGAAGGGTTTAACTTAAAAAAAATGGTCACATAACTTTGTAAATTAGCTGCTAATCTGCCTGCAGATGACTTTGTTTTAGTATTTATCAGTGAAACGTTTAGTTTATGGCCTGAAATGTTTATAGTAGGTGACAGATACTAGTTCAATCTGAAAAACTCACACAGAGAGAAAAGATAATTAGAAGAATTTTATTGATAAGAAAGTATAGTCTTTGGCGCTCAGGCCTCGGCAGGAACATTCACGCTGAATTATGCTTTAACATGCATAAGTAGATGAATGAGAATAGGGATGTTCCCCCCCGGCCTGAAACTGGTGGTGGTTTAGTTCGAGCTGGTTAACGAGGTGATCCGGAAGAAACCTCTGGCAGAACCGGCCTCAACATGGTGGTCTTCTGCCGGACCAATTGCAATGAGACGAGGGATGGTGACAACTGGAATTAATACTCTCTGATGATGTTGGGGTAGAAGTCATGTCATGGAAGACGACTCAGCTAAGATGGCGGAGGAGGGGATGGAGGTGGGTGAATTGTCGTCTGAATAAAATCTGACATTGCGTTTGCTGGATAGCTGAGACGGGGATTTGAAGGTGCTTTTAAAGTGAAGCAGGATGCTGATTGGGCTTCGTGGTGGAGTAGTTTGAAGCTGATTGGCTCGCGTCAGAGACGGATCAGCTTCTGATTGGATGGAGGTAAGCCAGAGTTTCTTCAATTGAACTTCCGCTAGAGCTTCATATTTTCTCCATTCTATTAGTTTTATTCAAATGTTTTAAATTTATGTTTTGTTTGTTCTGAATCTGTTTTGTAAAGTATATATATATTTTAAATAGATAAAACATTATATAATCACTGTCTTTTATGTGTGAATTAAAGAAAAAGCACATAGTAGTTTCAGCTGTTAGTTGCAGTAGAAGCCACGCTTACTGAGTATAATGTGAGTAAAATGGATCCCATTTAGTAGCTGCTTTCAGTTTCTATTCTTTAAATTTATAATAAAATACTGGAAAATATATATTTGTCAAATACGTTTACAGAGGCTGAAATAAAGACTTAAAGATTGTTTCTTTTTGCCTCAAGCTTCTAAATAATTAATTTTAGGTGGTTAAAAAATATTATGTAGAAAACTGTTGAGCGTTAAATTGGAATCATGATGTCAAGAAGGTCATGAATGAACAATCTTTGGGAAATAAATGCATAAATAGATAACCTTTTTCATCCGTATGGGAAAGGTCAGGATAGTATGAGGACCTATGACATGTAGCACAGATTACAGCGTGGATGACCTGTCAGGAGACACGATAGGAGCCATGAAGTGCAACAGAACAAACCGGTAGCTGCCTGCTCCTCTGTCTGGCAGCACAAACTGGGAAGTTCACTCTTTGAGCTACTTGGGTTCATGATGGTCGGCTGAAGGTATCTGCTCAGTGTTTCCTGAAGTGATTCCCTGCTCAGGTCAGGCGCCCTGCTGCTATCATCATCCTTCTTCTTCTTCTCCAGCAAACACTGTTGACACTCCGTGATCTCCACTCCATTCGTCTTCAGTCGGCATCTTCCAGATGTTTCAATCCACTTACAGAAACTGCTTATACTCATGAACTGTTTTTTTATTTGAAGGAAAAATCCAGTCAGCATTGAATAATCAATGGATCATTATCTAAAACTAATAAGTTCATGGTGGTTTAATGAATTCAGCGTTAATCAGAAAAAAAGTCTGGGAGCGGCCATTTTTGCTCAAACACTGCAAAAACGATCTAGAAATAAGTAAAAATTTCTTAAATTAAGTGTATTCACCCTTAATTGGAGTAGGTAAATGAGATAGTTTGCCAATGGAATGAGTAATTTTACTCTTAAAATAAGATAATTAGATAACATGCACTTGAAATAAGACAATGCAATTGTGTTTTCTTATTTTAAGTTTAAATTGTCTTGTTCCATTGGCAAAATGTCTCTTTTACCTCCTCAATTCAAGAACAAATGCACTTATTTTAAGAAAAAAGGACTTATCTAGATTTAGATTTTTTGCAGTGAATATAGTAACCCCTCCCTCCTGCTATCTTCCAGCAGTGACGTCACTGTGCGGTAAGCCTAGCGCCATTCTCCCCGCTTCACAAGCAAAATCAATGGGAACTACTAGACACATCTGCAATCAACAACAATTATTGAAGATTTCCAGAGGACTTCACCATTGAAATTTACCAGAGCTATAGTGAAACTGACAATGCCCACGTGCATGGCAGCTGGATGCTGGAATACATCGGGTAAAACATTGCAAAAACAATCTAGAAATAAGTAAGAATTTCTTAAATTATGTGCATTTATCCTTACTTTAAGTAGGTAAATTACATAGTTTGCCAATGAAATGAGTATTTTTACTCTTAAAATAAGACAATTAGATAATATGCACTTGAAATAGTGTATATTATCTAACAGTGCAATTGTGTTTTCTTATTTTAAATCTAAATTGTCTTGCTCCATTGGCAAAATGTCTCTTTTACCTCCTCAATTCAAGAACAAATGCACTTATTTAAAGAAAAAATGACTTATTTAGATTTCGATTTTTTCCAGTGAAGTGAAAAAAAAAAGTTATTTCTCCTTTCTGATTCCTGATCCTCCACGGACGGGTTGGTCGTTGGATCGCCAACTTGAAGAGGGAGGATTTGCCATCGAACTTCTGGCCAGAGAAAAAACCCGTAATATGTAGCCAACATTTGGAAGAAGAATGTTTTCAGGATGACTTGGATAATAGCGCGTTGTGACAAACACCAGATACAGCACTGGGACTTGATCAACAGCCGATACCGCACCGTGACGTCACTAACCAGTAGGTGGCAGTAGTGTTCTTTGACAAACATGGATGCCTCCAGTAAAAATTATTCAAATAAAAATTACACTTCTTTAAAACACATCATTATTTTAATAGCGTAAAATAATTTCATTTTTAAAATACTTTCAGAAGTTTGAATTCTGAATATTACCAGACTTTTCCTTGAAGAAGCGGGTTATATAATGTTAAGACTAAAATGATCTGTGACTCTTGCAGATATATTTTAAAAAACATTTTTAGTCAAAGGAAAAACAAACATGGAAAAACATAATATAATGAACATATTTATACTCTTCCTAGTAGAGGATGGAAAATATTTATTGTTTTTACAGCAATTAAACTCTTCTTTAAATTACTGACCAGATTTTTATTGGTTTCCTTTGATATTTAAGGCATTTATCTTTGGTGTTGCTTATATATAAATACATATCAATGCAATATCAGAATATTATCGAAAAGCTCCTTTATTTCAGCACCTCAATTTATGGCGTAGTGATGACTGCCATATTGTCCAATGTGACATCAAAGGTCATGGTCTCTGATTGAGAAATGCTGCAGAATTGTCTCATTTTTGTCTCATTTCAACCAGAAAAGGTTACTTTGATGAAATTAAGCAGAGCTGACATTTCTGATTGGCAGTTTGAGGCTCCTGACCTTTTCTGACACTGTACTAGTGTGTTCATAAAGGTGTACAACACAGCTCAGTTTAAAACCATATCTCTATTGTTTCATAAACTAGTATCTTATTCACAGAATGAGTGAAATGGAACATGATTACGTCAATAATGGTCTGGAAAGCACAGATAGAGTATTTTATTGGTATTAGTATAACTGATTGCTAAGACTCCATGGTGGTCTTCAAAGATAGGCGTTTTTCAGACACAGATGCAGACCCCTTGGAATAACCAGGCTCCCTTATTGATTCTCAGAAGGTGTGGTGTTTTCACTAGGAGCTTTTTTCTTCATGAGACTTGGTTGCCAAGGTTGAAGACGTTTCACTTCCCATCCAGGAAGCTTTTTCCAGTTCAAATGTCAGAATTAGCATTGAGTTCAAAGCATAGAGCTGGTTCTGTCTCCCTGATCCGAAATAAGCAAATGGTGGTTACAAATATCGAGCTATATTGAATTTGTAGGAAGTTCTGCATCCACTGAAAAAATGCTAAGATGTCCTGTTGTGTCTTTTTACTTTTTAAACAATTTTAATGAGATTTCACAGAAAGCCACTTGGACCTTTGAAGATTTAAGGCCCGTCTTAGACTTTGGCGAAAATACCTGAGACGTTGCTGACTTGAACACAATTCTTAGGATTTGACAAGGTGTTGCATACTCTGTGAGAACCAAAGAATTGAAAACCCAACAGTAACACAATGGCATAGGTGGAACTTTTCAGATTGATGAGGAAAAGAGGGAAAGAAGATGCTTGATATAACTGAGAAAACGATTTGTGAGGATGTTTATATTTTCTTACTGTCTTCGAAAGCCAATCTAGAAACTATCCATTTTATAACAGAATAACTTGAAAGATTTCTGCCCCCAAAACAAGGGCAACATTTCCTACCCAAAAACAAAAAGGTACATTGTCTCCCTCATTATTTCCCTCCTTAATTACAAATGCTGGTCAATCTCATAACCTTTCTTTGACACACTTCAAGAAAAAAAGTTCTGTTGAGACTTTGCACCCAGAACAAGCAGTTAAAACCTAGCCTCTTGAGACCATCCTGATCTCGCAAGCTTTCAAGATTTCGCTCGCTAGTCAGTCTTGAGACTCTCCGTTGAGGAAAAAATTTGGAGCCGTTCCACAAACGAACGTCCAATCACTTTTGGCTTTGAGGCGGGTTGAGGTGTGACGCAACGAGAAGCACGACAGTTCTAAAGAACATGGCGGCTTCAGCCGATGAAACTAGCGTTAGCGTGGCTATTGAGCAAGTTTTATCGGAATTACATAGTATTTCTTCACTGAAAGAAGAGCAAAACGCTGCTCTGGAGGCCTTTCTCAGAGGAAAATATGTTTTTGCTCTTCTCCCGAATTGTTTCGGCAAGAGTTTGATCTATCAATTGGCTCCTCTTCGTCGTCACTCTGTTACGTCATATGCTTCGTTGATCTGATTGGTTTATTTGGCCCGTCTATCACCAACATTGGCCAATCAGCTAACCAGTATTTTCGCCCCTTCCCAAAATTACTTCAACCGAAGGTTTCCAGATGGATATACGGAGCAAATCCAGCAAATCCATCTGACGGAGTCAGGTTATTGTCCCTCAGAAGCTATGAAAAAACGTACCCATGAAAACACGAGTTTTAACTTTGACTTGCGCCTCAAAGATTGACACTTCAATTAGTCTACATGTCAAAATCAGACTTGTAATTAATCTCTTTAAACCCATGAGACTTGATTTGGACTTTTGACTTGGCTTAGACCTCATTCCTCAAACACTGAAATTTGCTTCGACTTATTTCTCTAAGACTTGAAACAGGACTTGGACTATCTCCTATTTTACTTGACAAAAATGCCTTGTTAACATTTCTGTCAGGTTCTCAAATTCCTTGAAAGTGAATTTTATGCCAGGAGAAATAAAGCATTCTTTAAATTAATTTGTAGGGAGCCTCAAAGGACCTTGACATGTCTGACATCTAGGACTCAGCTAGTACTTGCCTACCAAACACCAAAGAACTGACTTGGGTTTTTCACTCAAAGTTTTGACTATTGACCTGGTCTTGTCCATAAAAAGCATGTGACAGAACTCGGACATGATCATAAAAATTTATGACTTGACTTTGAGTTACCCGCTAAAGGCTGGGACTCAAATTAAATTACATTCTGTAAAAGTTTAAAAACAATCCACTAGGACTTGGTTTCCAAGGTTTGAAGACGTTTCGCTTCCCCCTCCAGGAAGCTTTCTCAATTCAAATGTCAAGTCAAATGAGAAAGTTTCCTGGAGGGGAAGCGAAACGTCTTCAAACCTTGGAAACCAAGTCCGGTGGATTGTTTTTAAGCTTTTACGGAATGACTATGACCTGGATGACTGAGAATCTTCATCAGAATTAAATTACACGAACGCCTTAATTGGATATAGGCTTGGACTTGCTCTTCATACTTTTCACAATTGATTTGGGCTTTCCCCTTAAAACCTGGGCTTCTGTCTGACTTGCCTTTCAAAATACAGACTTGACTTAGACCTTATTTCACAAACATTGAAATTGGCTTTGACCTGCCTCTTTAAGACTTGGGTTTTCCCCTTGTTTAGAATTGGTTCCCATTAGTTTAATTTGATTTAACATAAAATGACTTGTTAACATCTTTGGCAGGTTTACAAATCCCTTAAAAGTGAACGACATGTCAGGAAAAATACAGGATTCTCTCAATGAGCTCATAGGGAACCTAAAAGGAGCAGAAATCTCACACATGAATTGATTTGGATGTGGATGCTGAACATTCTAAGCCTTTCCATCTATTTGCAAACAGTACCCTTTTCTCAATTACAAATGTGTTTAAAACTGCTCTAATGCTTGTAAAAAAGGTCACATTCAAACACGGCTTTTGCCACAAATGTGCTATTTTTTAGTAGAAAGGGCAATTTGCTGCTTATGTGCTCTGGTGTACCTAAGCGTTGTTTAAAGCACATCAATGCAAAGCAGGATTAAATATTCCTGTATTTTGCTAATCATTTATGAAATGCATAATTATGTGAGCCTATAGTTGAGTGGATTAGGAGTCATTGATTCTCTCTCTCTCCCTCTCTGTGTATATATAGTGCCTACCTAACCCTTTCAAACTCCCCAATAGAAATATTCGGGATAATATGTATGCATATAGTTGGCAGAGCTGCACTCCGGTTCATGTTTCATGCAATGTGAATGACTAATCCATGAAATGTGTGGGTGGGATGATTAACACAGACACCAGCACAGAAAATATGTTTGCTTTGAAACTTGAATACGATACAAACACGAAACTCTGAATAATTGCTGCAGAATGGGAGCCTGTGTAGATTTAGAAACTCGGAAAACGCAGTTTATGACTAATTGTGTTAAGTGAAAAAAACGAAGTGCAGTTTTGTTCCTGGGATAATTAGCTTTTAAATGTTGTGAGGGTGATTGTGGAGGCTCTCCTGGGCTCCAGCGCTTTTGGCGTGAGCCCTCTAGCTCTCCCAGGGGGTACTAGCGCTCATTACATGCAGCCAGAGGAGAGGAGGGAAGGCAGGCACTTGTTAGGAGACCCAACAACACTTGGTGTTTTAGAAAAGTGTCACTCTTGTAATAGCAAAAGGTTATAGAGCCATTTAAAAATAAAACATACTTTCAGTTCTAGTCATAAAAAAAAAGAAGAAAATCCTTCTTTTGCACATAAAATTGATGAAAATCCATTCGCTGAATTCAGTTAATGAATGCACGGTTTCTGCTCCACATAATAATGAGCATTTGTTTACTATTAAGGCAGTTGGGCAGGAAGAAAGAAGCAGTTTTATAATTACAGCGGCTGGATGAAATAATGCCAACACCTCACTAGAAAACGCCTTGCTTAAACAAAAACTGTCAAATTCTCTTTTCTTTTTCAGTGCGCCTTTTTTTATTTACTTCAGTCATAAGTAATTTGAACACGTTTTGATATTATAGTTACCAGATGTGTGTAAAAATCGTATAAAAATGTTTTAATTTGTGGTTATTTTTCTTCATGTTCTGTTTTGTGAATATCTGACTTGACTTATTAAGAAAAAAAAAAAAAACACTCATTAAAGATGAACAAACTGCTCTATGATGTTGGATTCTATAATCTCATCCTGGAAAGGAGGAATGTGGCGGTTAAAGGTATCCTGATTTAAAGCCGTCCTCCAAACACTCGATATTCTTTGACCTTTTTGATCCACACATCTCATCCAAATTTATCTTAAACAAAGACTTGGAATGTTAGCTTCAGTTAGTCCGTTTGATTCATCACAGCCATCTTCCAACCACCTGCAGACATCAGTAGACGTATTTTCTGGACGTCTTTTCACCTTATATTTTAAAAGCGTAGTTTTTATGTCTGGTTTCCAATCCACTCTATTTAATCATCTCATTGGTTTGTCTCCAAAAGAAAACTTTCCTTCTGCCGTACGACTTGATGCACATTGCCGGTCAGCTGGCTGAAAGATGGCTGCCGTACTTCTTTCTCTGCTTTCAAGAAAAAAAATCTGTTTGGGAATATTTTCAAATCAAACAAAAAAATTCACTGGAAAAAATCAAAATCTAGATGAGTCATTTTTTCTTAAGATAAGTGCATTTGTTCTTGAATTGAGGAGGTAAAAGAGACATCTTGCCAATGGAACAAGACAATTTACATTTAAAATAAGAAAACGCAATTGCATCGTCTTATTTCAAGTGCATATTATCTAATGATCTTATTTTAAGAGTAAAATTACACATTCCATTGGCAAACTATCTCATTAACCTGCTCAAATTAAGGGTAAATACACTTAATTCAAGAAATATTTACTTATTTCTAGATCGTTTTTGCAGTATATATATACTGGAAAAAAATCAAAATCTAGATAAGTCATTTTTTCTTAAAATAAGTGAATATCTTCTTGGGTTGAGGATATAAAAGAGACATTTTTCCAATAGAACAAGACAATTTACATTTAAAATAAGAAAACGCAATTGCATTGTCTTATTTCAAGTGCATTTGATCTAAATATCTTATTTTAAGAGTAAAAATACCCATTCCATTTGCAAATTATTGCATTTACCTGCTCAAATTAAGGGTAAATACAATTAATTTAAGATATTTTTTAATTATTCCTAGACCATTTTCCAGTTTTTCTAATGTGGAAACTCTTAGATTTAAACAAAGTGGCTGAAACTGGAGTAGAAAGTCCAGCTAATTAGCCCGTCAAATTTAGCTTGTTATTCCTCCGTCACTTTCTAAAGAGACCAGTAAAAGACATCCTGTGATTAAAAACCTCTTGAGAAACACAACATCAATACATTATTTTATTTGCCGAAGGAAACATTTTTAGTTTTTTTTTGTTTTGAGTATAGAGACATTGTGTTAATGCTTTTATACCTTTGTATTTTTGCTTAAAGTGAGAATCTAATGCCATCTGGAAACCTCTTTAAAAGTAACTAAAACTCTAATCGCATAAAAATTCAGAAAGAGGGATTTTAGAAAAAGGACGGAAGAGAATAAAGCGTTAGAGGGAGACGGGGTGAGTAATTATTGAATGCAAAGGCCACAAACAGATCCCCTGCTGTCGCTGAAAAATCAAATCTGTCAGCAATTAGAAGGAGGCCAAGCAGCACTTGTCAGCGGACAATGGGCTGAGAGGAGAGGGGGTTAGCAATTATTAGAGCTGATAGAGTACCTTTATTTATCTAAACAGCAGGTTAGTTGCCCAATCTCCCCCTTTGTCACTTGTTGCTTGCATGAAAGGGGCACCACTTAATCCGAATAGTGTTCCTTGAGGCAACCAATGGGTATTATAGCCCCGGCCGAGGGCTGGAGAGGGCTGCTTTTCAGCGAGGGGAAGAATAATCCAGGGGTTGATCTCATGCTCTTGCAATGCTTCCTTTTGCTCAAAGAGCTGATTTGGCATTACTTGTGTTTGAAGCTATTTATTAGAAGTTTAGGAAGGAGCTTGGAGGTGGAGGGAGGGGATGGGGATGGGGGGGGGGGGGTCACTCGTTTAAAACATGTAGTCGTTATCAAAGATTTGTGTTCCTTCAAGGGGCAAAAGCCGGCAGGGTCTAGGAGAGGGGGATTTGAGATGTATGGGGCTTATTTTCATCTGAAGCGAACTGCTGATACAATCCACAGTATCAACTCTGCAGCTACGAAATACGACGAGATCGCACAAACAGATTAATCTTTTGTTAGGTCAATAAAAGACAGGGATTTATCAAAAGCAGTTGCTTTTAATGTGAATATGAAGGCAAATGTGGACAATCTAAGGTTGCAGACGCTGTGATCCTTTAGACATCACGCTGTTTGTTTCTGTCCAAACAACTTTTTGTTAAAACTAAACTAATGTTTTCTTCTCACGTCTGTTTAAAGGTAAAATTTGTTCATGCAGTTAATTGCATCAGTATCACGCAGAACACAGAGCAGCAGGAGCTTTCAGTGTTAGTCACAGGAAGCACAGGGTCAGGAGGGAATATGAATTATTAGATAAATTTGTCTGTTCACGGTTCCCTTAAAATAAAGAATCGCAGTGAGGAACTAAAGTGTATAATTTGCTGATGGTGTGAATCCATTTCATTAATGAAGTGTGTGTACATTTGTAATGTTTTCAGCGGAGGTTAGGAGACGAAACGAGCAGCATCTCATAATGCGTTCGATAACTCTTCTGCTGACAAAGACTCATTTTCTCAAACATCCTTAACTGCATTGAAAATTAATATCAGCTTCGAGAGAAAATGTTCTGTTGTTTAATTAGAATTTAAATTGGAAATTTTATTACCAGAGTCTCAAAAAAAAACCTCAAAAAATAAGAACTGGCACATTTGTTCTCAGGGTAACTTTGATTGAGGATGTTATAGAGTGCGGATAAAAGTTTAAAATGTTGCTAATATTGAAAATGAATGAATATAAATATTTTATCCACTTTCCTGTATTGAGCATCTAGAATTGCCTGAGGAGCAAAGAGTCATTTCAAGTGTGTTTGAGTAAAGTTACTGTGAAGTTATTGCTTCATGAAGCCTCCTTTAATAAATTCATCTCATACAGTAGTTGCAAATTTTTATTTGAGAAAGTCTAAAAAAAATCTAACCTTCTTTAAAATACATTTAATTAAGGAAAAGATTACTCCCATGTTATAAGGTAATTCATTAAAATATCTACATTTGCAGTCTTTTGCATTATGAATATTATTCTTATAATTCATCTAATTGAAACCCTTTTTAATGTCTACTCTTCATTTTAAGTTGATCAATCAAAATGTGGAATAACCAGTCAATTAATGCTTTTTCTAGGGGTATAAATTTGGTGTGGGTGTATAAAAAAAATAAGGAATGCAAAGATAATTTTATTGTGTATTCAATCTTTTTCCCTGCTGAGCAATAAATAAAAATGTTGTATGTCAATAAATTGAACAAAGTAGTTGGAACGATATATTCAATACTCAAACATGATCTTGATAAAATAAGGCTATGTTACCAAGCATAAATCGTGATAGTGTGTTAATAGTACTTTTTGAGCCTAAATAGAATTCCTGCACTGGGTGAAATGAGCAGACATAAACAGACTTGGTGCCACCTGCTGGCAGTACAGCAAAACTGTCAAAAAACTGTGGCAATATGCAGCTATATTATAAAACCTGAGCATCCTGCAATGCCTCCTGGAAAACATGACAGCTCCGAGCGGCTAAAGACCAACAAAAATAAATTAAACAAACTGATCTAAAACAACTCTAAGTTCTATCAGAGCATCGAGAAAAAAGGAAACTGTTCCTAACTAACGCAAATTGGGAAATGTATTAAAACTTTCATTGAATAAGTAAAAAGTGACGTGATAAAACCTTTTTATAGGGATAAACTGAAATTATGCACTTAAAAAATTGAAGTGCGTCATTGATGAGCCTTGAAATGACCTGATTTTGAGAAGTTCTCTGGATTCTAGCAGTTGTGACAGAAAAATAAATACAAGGGGTTTTATTTATTAGCAAATTGAGAAAAACAAAGTTTAAAACACAGAAATAACAAGTAATACGACAGCAGGGTGGTACATTCTTTCCGAAAAGCTATATACGCAACCAGAGTAAAGTAGACCTACTATATATATATATATATATATATATATATATATATATATATATATATATATATATATATATATATATATATATATATATATATATATATATATATACATATATGTATACATATATGTATATATATATATATATATATATATATATATATACACGTATATATACATATATACGTACGTATATATATATACATATATATACGTACGTATATATATATATATACATATATACATATGTATGTATATATATATATATATATACATATGTATATATATACATATATACATATGTATATATATATATATATCCATATATATATATATACGTATATATACATATATGTACGTATATATATATATACATATACATATGTATATATATATATATATATCCATATATATATATATACGTATATATACATATATGTACGTATATATATATATATATATACATATACATATATGTATACGTACATATATATATACATATATATATATATATACACGTATATATACATATATACGTACGTATATATATACATATATATGTACATACGTATATATATATATATATACATATATACATATATATATGAATATATATATATAAGTAAAATTTATTTATTTATAAATTTATTTGATGGCGTACTTAACCATTTTCTTTCCCATTTTAGAAAGAATGATAAAATCTGACATTAAAAAAGTAAAAACTCTCCTTTTCCATCACACGTCTGTTCTTTAATTAAGATCACAGACCTTTTTCCAAGCATAAGGCCCCAGGCTGCACTTTTTACCCCCCTGGCTCATGAAACTATTGTATGTTAAATACTGTTGAATGTTTCTTACCTGCTCAATAAAACACTCGAATCAAAGCCTTTTAGCAATAAAACCTACATCCATTAAGGCTTTCTAACATCTCTACCAGGGGTGCCAATACGTTCGGATGGCTCTGCGCTTCTACAGCCCATCTCTAAATTTGCAGAGGATGATCCCCTTGGTGAGACAGTCCGATCGTCAGTGAAGCATGCAGAGAGCAGCTAAGTGCCGCTTTAAATATTCCTGTTTATATGGACTCCAGATGTGAGAAATATGAAATGCTGTAAATCACCACAGGCTGATTAAGTCTCTGTGTTTGGCCGTTGAAAAATGCATAAGTGCATCACTCATGGCTTGAAGCAGATTTACAAAGATTACAGACATGCATATTTTTCTAAATAATGGCAGGTTTTATTGTGGTTTACTGAGCGCTCATAAGGGAGGGCAAGAGAGCAAGACTCAGACTGCCGATTCTTTAAGTCGACACATAGGTATTTGCCCGTTTCTCACACATACAAACATGTGCTGCTAAGATCCATTACTGACAGGGCATGTGAAGAACTCATTTGTACTAGCAGCTAGCCTGGAACATCCATGCACAGCAATATCAGCATCATGTATCATATCAGAAGAGCAAATAAACTAATCATGCGGATCATGTGGCTCTACGGTCAGTGATGGAAAGCTTTAAACTCTTTTCATCATAATTTGAAGAAAAATTTATTTTTCCGATTATTATTGAGGACAACCGATGGTCACAAGAAACGCACGAAAACATTACCTCTGGTGTTTATTTTAAAACGTTTTACAGCTCAGACAAATTTGCCTGACAGGAAAGCGTTCTCCCACAATGTCTTCTTTTTACTCCTGCATTCCTCGTTAGCAGCGGTGCTCCGTTTTCATTGAGACGGGGCTGCAAATCAAGGCGCACACACGTACTATCCAACCAGAACAAGCCAGACTTTGATGCAGGTCTCCACACGTCTGAATGTGCTACTTATGACACTTTTCAGAAGTTGTTTTGCGTCGTTGAGAGTTTAATTCATTTGGTTAGTGTACTTAAGGACAGTTATTAAAACTGTCATAATTAGTGTTTGGGTTTTTGTACCAAAAACATAGCAGATCTTTAGCTCATTTAGACAGATTTCTTTAAACGAACATGAACCGACTGGTTGGTCTCACCGTTTTAAATCCATATTGAAACAACGGATCAGAATTTTCTTTCAAATCCTCCAAAGTTGGTTTTGATATTGATTTTCTATCCAGACAGGAAGATGTAACAAACAGATTTTTCATTTCTTATTTTCCTGTAATTAGTTTAAAATACTTCCCTAAAAAAAAACCTCATGACCACATGAACCTCATGACATCAAAAACCTCATGACCACAGGTGTGACAGTTTAAACAGAAATATAAACTGATTTTAAATCCTGGAGACAATGTTTATCACAGTTCAGCGTCGTCATCCAGGGATCCATAACAGTTTGGGATTCATCAGGCTGAGCCTAAAACACATGAACCTGTTCCAACTCAAATGTAACACAAAATCTAGCCGTCTAAATCTGTCAAAAGTGTCTTGTTTGTAAGAATTTCTGCTAAGATCAGCTGATCAGTTTGATTCTTGGCCCTCTTCTTTAATATTTTTTTCTTCTGCCATTTTTAAGAACTAGAAAGTGAAATCAATACTTTATTCACTCTGTTAGTTTATTTTTTGCTTAATAATAAGAAAAAAATCCTTTTGTTTACAGAATGTTTCTTTCACTGGAAAAACGATCTAGAAATAAGTAAAAATGTCTACATCTAAGTCTATTTATCCTTAATTTGAGTAGGTAAAATAAGATGATCTGCCAATCGAATGAGTTTTTACTCCTAAGATAAGATAATTAGATAATATGCTCTTTAAACAAGACAATGCAGTTGTTTTTTTTCTTATTCTAGACATAAATTGTCTTGTTCCATTGGCAAAGTGTCTCAATTCAAGAAAGAATTACTTATTTAGATTTCTATTTTTTGCAGTGTTAAATAAATTTTGACCAAACAACAATTACACTGCAAAAACAATCTTGAAATAAGTAAATATTTCTTAAATTAAGTGTATTTACCCTTAATTTGAGTAGGTAAATAAGACAATCTGCCAATGGAATGAGCAGTTTTACTCCTAAAATAACATAATTAGATAATATACAATTGAAATAAGTTATTTCTTATCCTAAATGTAAATTGTCTTGTTCCATTGGCAAACTGTCTCACTTATCTCCTCAATTCAAGAACAAATGCACTTAATTTAAGAAAAACTGACATATCTAGATTTGGAATTTTCCAGTGTACAAAGTATTTTCAATTCATATTAAATCAGCAAATGACAAAGAATGAACAGAGAGAAGAACAGGCGGATATCTGCCTTTCAGGTTGCTCCGTCTGAGCGCTAGTTATGTTTGTCAGGTTTTCCTCCCTGAGTCAGAGGCACAGTGGAGGTCTGTGCAGGTGGCACGGCTGTTGAGCCCTGCAGGGGTTTTTCCTCCTTCCTTCTCCTCCTCCTCTTTCTCCACAGGTGCTTATTAGCACATATGAGCTGCCACATGTTCTCAGCGCGGCCATCGCCCGGGGGGACAAAATCAGTCTTGGCCCGTAATCTCCTCAGCCTGACCGGGCCCTCACTCTCACTAACAGGAGCACATGGTGGAGCGTTTATGAAGCACAGCAGAAGTATTACCCTGACGCCCCCCCTTCCCCTCTCCTGCAAACTCCTGGATAACCTTTAAAAGCATCTCCTCCTTTATTTCCATATTCTAACTTTGAGGTCAGGCGGGAGAGGGATTTGATGCAGATAATGCATACGTGTGGAAGATATCTGCTTTCAAATAGTCACTCGGACTTACGGTTTGGAGCGTTCTTCATGCAGATATCAAACAGCCCCACCATCGCTCGAAATGTTTTGCACCTGGTCAGCTTGACAGAAACTCATTGTCATCTTAACAGCCCCCCCACTCGTTTAGACCTGTGAATAGTTTCGCTGTGTGTCTACGAGGGGTGGGGGGGAGGCGGGATGGAAGCCATCGCTTTTGAAGTGGGCATATGGCCGTCGCATTTGCATTTAATGCCCTTCAGATTACTTGTTTTAACTCGTGCTAAACACCTCACTCGGTTGGGGCTAATTTGATGAGGTCATGGTACGACCCTGTGACCTGCTCTCTCCATGTTCTCTAAGTGAAACCAGCTGAGACACAGAGGGAGAGAGAGAAAGGAAGAAGGGAGTGGGAAAAGGCCAGGGCAGACATTTGCTCGTCTGTACGACTGTTTTTCCAGGTCCTGGTAAAAGCCCAAACATATAAAGGTGAGGACATTTTCATGTATCATGAGGAGGGCTGTGCCTGTACATCCTGTCACTTAAAGTCATAGGGAAATCATATTTAAATGTCAAATCATTCCTGCTTAAACATGTATATAAATGTACTCGATATTGTCCCAAAATTTAGAACATTTCTGTTTGAAAACAAAATCCTGTCTTAAAATCTGTGTTTTTTTTCTCGTTATCTTATGCAGGCCAGTCAGGCCCCGTCCACACGAAGACGAACCCTGGCCTAAACGCACAAATTTTTCACCAAACCAGCCTCTCATCCACACGAAGCCGGCGTTTCGGGGGTCTGTAAACGATCCTTTTTTTATTCAGCCTTCAGAGTGGGAAGATTCTGAAACGCCGTTTTCGCGTTTCCATCTTTACGCTCTAACCGCATATTTTTTTTTACACGCATGCGTCATAGCGTCGCCTCTAAACACGCATGCGCGACACATCACAACAACAATGGCGCCGTTGCTGCTAATGCTACTCACCCTGCTGTCGGGCTTACAACAGAATCTTCTTCTTCTGGAATATCTCCAGGAAGAACAGAGCAATATCGACCACATAGTTCAGCACCTGAATTTGACTTAACCACGAAAATGGACCCGCAGGGCAACCATGTATAAATATTAGTGCGCATGCCCAACATTTCGTCGCCTATTTTTGCTTTGGCACCACAGCGCCACTTACAGGCCTGGCATACATTTTGCAGCGTTTTCATGTATTCGTGTGGACGCTCACATTTATTTTACGTCTCCTTCTTGTTGGCAAACGTTTTGGAAAATATCAGCGTTTCGTGTTTGTTTTGACTTCGTGTGGACGGGGCCTTAGTTATATGTCAGCCTGAACATCTAAATTCGGCCAATCATATATCAACGGTCATCTGTCAATCAAATTTTTTCGGGCATAGCATCTTGAGTCATATGTCGCAGCTAATATTCGCAATGGTTGAAATAAGAAATAAGAATAATTTCCTTTCCCATTGAGTTCCATCCCATTGATGGAAGTCTGTATCTTCGCATCTGTTAGGCATAGAGCTAACAGAACTGGCAGCGTTGCGAGGCAAGGGCCCCAACATGTACGGTTGGAAGCCTTCTACACCAAACCAAGCTTCTGCCACCCTGGCGTCCTCTTCCACAACATCTTCTTCCCTACTTTCCTCCTCTAAATAAAAACTAATGAAGGAGGAGACTCATCCACGACCTCCGACACCAAACTCTCCTCCTCTTGCATGTTTCCTCTGTCCATAGCGTTCCTTGACAGCGTCGTTTCTAAGTCACCAATTTAGTGCTACTTGGTCCCAATGGAATTTCCCATTGGGAACCTACTAGCACTAAGTTGCTAATTGGTTAGCAAGATGCTTCCAAGACATCGGCCACAATCAACAAACTTGCTTGCAAACCTTTCACCACAACAATCCCGCCCGATTGATAAACGACCAATCACATTCACTTTATTCCCTGGTGTAAAGTCTGGCACCTCTCGGGAGAATTCATATCAATGCAGTTGTTGGATAGGCCATTTCCCTACAACTTTAAAGGATTGTGGCCAACAGTATAGTTCCTAGCCGTAGCTAGGAACATTATGAAGTCCATATGCTAACTGCATTGGCACTAGGAAGCATACTACTTTGTCATCCTAGCTCCTTCCTAACTGCCAGCACTATTCAAAATGTACCTGTTTTGGCGAAGACCGATGCCCTTTGGCTGTGACTTAAACGTCTTTACCAGTTTAACATATTTTAATGACTAATACAGGATTTTTAAAAAGATTTTCTAACATTGTGAGATATTTGGTGGAACAAGCAGTTCCCCACTAAACCAGAGGGTGGCATCAGTGAATATTGACAGCCTCGGCATTGGACTCAAAATGCCCAGAGGTATTTTACAGAACAAAAAACACACAAATAGGTCAAGTTGTCGGTTTGTTAGCAGGATCAATTGAAAACATTTGAATTTTATGCACAGTTTACCTCATGCTAAGGATTCATTCATTTAAATTTGGTAATGATCCAGCTCATGTGGATGGTTTTAGCTATAAGTCACACTATGGGAAGCAATTTGCTGCTTGGCGGAGGTCTGCGCTCTTCGAATGCTTTTCTAGTTTATCATCCGGCTCCTTTATTTTAAAGGGTCAGATTTTTCAAATGGAGGTTCTGTGACGTTGTTATTGATAGAGGTAGAGGAGTCTCATATCAATGTAAATTCATTAGATTGTCAGAAAGTCCTTAAAGTGCTTGATGCTAACACCTAGCGCAATAGTCTTAGGCTACCTTCACACCACATGCTCAATTCCGATTTTTTTGTAAACCTCATTTTTTTGCGTTGGCGTTCACATTTCCAAATATATGCGACTTGTATGTGATCTCCTGTGTGAACACAAGTGTCCCACATGCGCAGTAGAGGACGCAATGACATCACAGGCTAGCATGCTCTGTGTTTATGGAAGTAAACATGGATGGTAGCGCCGGAGCGCATCTAGGGATCTTTCCCAACCATAAAAACACAACCTTTCCAAGATGTTTAAACATAAATACTGCTCTCCGCATCATTGTCTGCCATGGTTGTTGTTTTTGTTGCCGCTTCTTCATAGCGAGACCCAGAATAGTGACCTTTGTCGGTTATTAGTGGGGTTCAGGTCGGATGAATGCGACCTGGCTGTTCAAACACAGGTCGCATTTGAAAAGATCAGATTCGTATCGGATTCAGGACCACAGAGCCAAGTGGTAAAATCGGATCTGTGTTGTTCAGACAGCCATGAAAAGATCAGATACAGGTCGCATATAGGCCAAAAATCGGATTTGGGTCACTTCAGGCTGCAGTGTGAATGTAGCCTTAGTGTGTTTATGTTGACTTACTGTAAGCTGTTTAAAACATCTCAAATCAACAATGTTATTATCAATAGATCTTGAATCTGTATGAAAATCCTCTTTGCTAACTGCTGCCTAATCAGCTGATGCTACGACAGACGTTCAATTATCCTGCAAGCCTCCCACCGCTCTATCAGGGTAATATAACATTCAGTGTTAATACTATTTCTGAACCTTGGTTTGAAAAACTATTTAAAGAAATACGCTAGCAGAGAAATTGCCAAAGTGATAAGAGATTTCTTCTTAGTCCATACAGCTCTGCCCCTGCCCCACTTGCTGCTGTGAACAGCAACATTTTATTTTATTTCTTTATGCTTTAACTGATTTTCTAAAGTTCGGTTAATGCTTTTGTACAATGAAACTGTGCTATTTTTAATCAAGTTATCATCGAATTTCCTACCTGAGGGTGTCGGATGTTCAATCTTTGTGATTTAAAGACCAATTGTCAGGGGATTCATTTCCCCCAAACTGTTGAGTTTCAGATTTCCTTAAAAAAAGGTCAACAGTTCAGAACAAGTAGTGATGAGCAGACAAAAAAAAAATATTAGCAATATTAGCAAAAACAAGGCGTACCCTTGGGCCCCGTCCACACGTAGTTAAACCCTGGCCTAAACGCACACATTTTTCACCAAACCAGCCTCTCATCCATACGAAGCCGGCGTTTTGGGGTCTGTAAACAATCTTTTTTTTATTAAGCCTTCAGAGTGGAAAGATTTTGAAATGCCGTTTTCGCGTTTCCATCTTTAAGGTCTGACCGCTTTTTTTTTTTTACACGCATGCGTCATAGCGTCGCCTCTAAACACGCATGCGCGACACAGTATCACAACAACAATGACGCCGTACTGTGTTGAATGGTTGCTGCTCATGCTACTCACCCTGCTGTCGGGCTTACAACAGAATCTTCTTCTTCTGGAATATCTCCAGGAAGAACAGAGCAATATCGACGACATAGTTCATCACCTCAATTTGACTGAACCACGAAAATGGACCCGCAGTGCCATTTTCCGGTTTTCCGGTTTGGTTGTCGGATAAATATACTGCGCATGCCCAACATTTCGTTGCCTGTTTTCGCCTATCTTTGCTTTGGCACCACAGCGCCACTTACAGGCCTGGCATACATTTGCAGCGTTTTCATGCATTCGTGTGGTCGATCACATTTATTTTACGTCTCCGTCTTTACAACAAACGTTCTGAAAAATATTAGCGTTTCGTGTTCGTTTTGACTTCGTGTGGACGGGGCCTTAAAGTGCTCTGAGAGCAGCTATTGGCTGAGGAAGGGGCTTCATCTTGCCCAGGAGGAAGTCCCCCCAGTAAGGGGGGATTACTGCGGAACACAGAAACACTTAGAGCTAAATTATTTCACATGCTTTTAAAGATAGAGCCTCTTCTTTACACTCAAGCAAAAATATGTAAACTTCATGTAAGTTGAGAGAAAAACTAATGAGGTAAAATGAGTAATCCCCCCTTACTGGGGGGATTACTGCGGAACACAGAAACACTTAGAGCTAAATTATTTCACATGCTTTTAAAGATAGAGCCTCTTCTTTACACTCAAGCAAAAATATGTAAACTTCATGTAAGTTGAGAGAAAAACTAATGAGGTAAAAGTTAAAGATGGCAGACTTTTACTGATTATTCAAAAATCTGCCAACCTCCAAGTGAAATTAGTTCTATTTTTAACTAACCCTAACTTTTTTTTCCTCTTTTGATTCTATATTTCTTCATGATTTAACCAAAAACGAATGAAATCATAAGATTAAATAATCACTTTCAAGAAAATAATCAGATTCATTTGGACTGATTTTGATTTTGTGAAGCTCTTCAAAATATATTTGTTCACTAAAAGAAGTTGTTTATGTGAATCTTCCGCTGCATTTCAAATTATCACTGAAAATAATTAGTATTAGTCTTTAATTAGGCTTCGTAATATACTATACTGTATATATTTATCATAGTTTTTAGACAATATTTATAAAAACTGCTTAGGCTGCAACAATACTTAGCAAATCATTCAATGCATGCAGGCTCACTATAATTGTAAAATATTTGCTGATTTATGTTGTTAAATGTAGCATAGAAAGGGTTTCTCCTCCAGGCTGAGGAACCGGTATCATTCACTCAACAATAAGATTATTTCCTCAAAGATCTACAAGCAATTATTAACAAAGTGAACTTATTAAACAACTGACCTTATAAAATGATGTCACAAAAAAATTACAGTTTGCAACCTAAAGAAAAAGGAAATTAAGTTATATTCCTTTTTATTTTGTGAGGTAAATAAGACAGATGAGAAGTGAAAAGACAAAAAAAAAGAAGCAAACCAAATCAAATTAAGAGGTCTACCGACTCTTAATTTGCTGATTCATTTTACAAATGTAATAAGCTAAAGAACTCATGAAAAAATTACAGAAAAAAGGACAATTGAACATAAAATTGCAAATATTAACAAACTGATATATCCAGGTGTGATCAGGAGTCATCCTCTGCTTTATTTCATAGCATTCATCTGATCCACATGACCCAAACCAAAGATAAATGTTGTGAAAATCAATACATGGTTTTCATACAATTAAAATGTTTCAAACTAAATTAAATAATAAATTTAGAGGGTTTTTTTTATGATTAATCTCAATATAAATGATTGAAGTGATGGTTAAGCTGGGTGAATAGGAAAATTTATTAAATTGGGGTACAAATGGGTAACGGTGCAAATAGATCATTGGTTTTATGATCACTTTTTAAATAAATCTAACAGGTTTTTGAAATACTAATAAACAGACAATTTTAACGACCAACTCTGTAGGTCTAAGAGTTAGCTTCCTCAGCATTAGCTGCTAAAGTGGACACAAAACTACTTGCGTTCATTACTTCTGCATGGAATAAAGACAAAAATATATTTTTATAGATAGATTTTTATACCTTCTGCTCAGTTTTTGGAATATTTTAACTTTCCTTTCTCAAATTCTTGTGTGAAAAGCACAAAGCGACAGACAGTGTGTTTCACTGCAAAAATGATCTCAAAATGAGTAAAAATTTCTTAAATTAAGGGTTTTTACCCTTAATTTGAGCAGGTGAATAAGATGATTTGCCAATGGAATTAATACTTTTACTCTTAAAATAAGGTATCCAGATATTATGCAATTGAAATAAGACAATGCAATCGTTTTTTCTTATTTTAAGTGTAAATTGTCTTGTTTCATTGGCAAAGTGTTTCACTTAAATCCTTAATACAAGAAAAAATGCTCTTATTTTAAGAAAAAAAAAGACTTATTTAGATTTCATTTTTTTTGCAGTGCTGTTGCAGAGTTTTAAAAAACTGTTTTTAACAGCAACTATCAGTTACTGGCAACTGTTTCCCTCCCAGTCTGCAGTTTACTGTCCACTGAATGCTGTGATTGGAGAACTGTGCTTTCAGGCTGCAGACTCTAATGTGTCTCTGACGTGATTTAGAAAAGGACAGCTGTCACATTTGTCAGCAATGTTTGTTGACACTCATAGAGAATTGAAATGCTGTTAATACTCGGTGCACCATGCATAATATTTCACAGAGACAAATCCAGCCCCGCCATCTTTGTTCATTTAGAGTGAAAGCATCATTATGTGTTTCATTTTAATAATATTACTACCTTGGAAACTAAAGAAAGCTAATCTAACTGATATACTTAGCAGACATGTTCACAAGTCATTTTTTGCAAGTCCAAGTCAAGTCTCATGTCTTGAGAAGGCCTGTCACAATTATCAATTAATCGCACAATAAATTCTAATCACTCGATTAATTAAAATAAGTGCAATAATTTTCGTGCTTGCTTGTTTCTCCTTGTGTTTTCATCTCCGTCACTGAGACGGTATAGCTTAAAGGTCACTATTATATCTATGGAATGATCATTATCTTGAACTGGTAAATGAAAAGTACAATTTAAAAAAGCACACACGCAATTTTTTTTCCCAGTAAAATTCTGCATCTTTATTTTTTTCTTTCAAAAACAACTATTTTTTTGTTTTACCTGATATTTGTGGTTACAACTTTTTCTAGTTTTAGGAGTAAATGTCGGCTCTTTTATTTTTAAGTGAAAATGAGGGCTGTGGAAAAAAAACAATCACAATGCTGATTTTTATTAATACATATGAAGTTAGCAACTACAACAGATAAAGAAAAACCCTAAATAAATACCAGGACGATAACGATTCTTTCATGAAAGAAACTTTGTGGCAATAACTTAATGCCCTGGAACAGACAGAACCGACTTGGCGGGCAGTATTTTAAATTCAATTCAGTTTATTTATTTAGCGCCAATTCACAATATTATTTACAACTTATTTCTCCTGTACGACTGCCATGAAGTTTTTAAAGCTTAGCTAGTCGATCATGCATGCATGCGCACGGGCGCGCGGGCATATATGTCACGTAGCGTTGCGTCAGTGATGTCAGTGCTACGTGACAGTTTGACAGCCCCTCTGCCGTTTTTTTGTTTGTTTGTTTGTTTGTTTTTACCTCTGCTGTGTGCGGGTAAGGCGAGCGGCGATCAGTCAAGTTAGTAAAACAAAAAAACCTTAAAATAAAATATTGTTCACAAGTCAAAAATCAAGAGACTCAGTCGAGTCTGAACACTGGAAAAAACATCTAGAAATAAGTAAAAATGTCTTAAATTAAGTGTATTTAACCTTAATTTGAGTAGGTGAATGAGATACTTTGCCAATGGAATGAGTATTTTTACTCTTAAAATAAGATAATTAGATAATATGCACTTGAAATAAGACAATGCAATTGTGTTTTCTTATTTTAAGTGTAAATTGTCTTGTTCAATTGGCAAAATGTCTCTTTTACCTCCTCAATCCAAGAACAAATGCACTTATTTTAAGAAAAAATGACTTATATAGACTCCTTCAAATGCAAGTCTAAGTTGAGTCTAAAGTCATTAAATATGCGACTTAAGTGCGACTCGAGTACGAGTCACAAACTCGAGTCCCCATCTCTGATACTTAGTGACACATTGGCAGCATTTAGAGAGCAGCGAAAATACTAAAAATGCTTCACTATTAGAGAATATAGCTTCAGAACTATAGGATGAATATAACTGCAATAACTTCTTGCAATTGACCACAAAATATTTGTGAGAAAACAAACTTCATATTACATAGTATAAAGCTATATATTGTATATAGTATATTATATGATTTATATTGCATATAGCTATAGATTCTGTTTATATATCAATTTTTGCATCATCAAAAACAAGTCATACACTGGAAAAAAGATCTATGTAAAAATTTCCTAAATTAAGTGTATTTATCCTTAATTTGAGTAGGTTAATGAGATAGTTTGCCAATGGAATGAGTATTTTTACTCTTAAAATAAGATAATTAGATAATATGCACTTGAAATAAGACACTGCAACAGCGGCGGCCGGCCCATAGGGGGCGCTGGGGCACCGCCCTCCCTGATAAGAAGAGAGAAACGTAAAATATATTTTTAGAAATTAACTCATAAATGTCAGTTTTACTCTCTAGACTGTGTACCTATAAGCAAAACAAATTATATAAACTACATTTCCCTATCTACTGTCATTAATTTGTGGATTTCCACAGACAGACTCCTACCGTCTCTGTTCTGGGGGCGCTGATCAGACTGACCCACATTTGCAGAGAATCTGTCAATCATGTACTATTGCTAGGTGAATTTAATGGCCAATCAGCGTCTCGGAACTTTATAGTATTGGGGCGCTGAAAATACTGCGCTTTAACAGGCTTCTGAACCCAAGCGCAGGTGCAGACAGTTAGAGGGAAGATGGCGAATGTAACGAACGAGATGCAGCTTCCACCAAATTCGGTGAGATCCTTATTTATCTACCCGTTTGCCAGAAGAATATCCCTGTTGTAGGATATGAACATTTCATGTCATGGTTATTGTGACTGTGACGAATCCACCTCGTCGCTTAAAACAACCTCTCTAACTTTGCGCACCACACACACATTCCTGTTATACTGTGTTTGTGAGGACCAATACACTCGCGCTGAGCCCAGTAGCTCCATGAACTTAAAACACACAAGCTGTTCCTGGTTACCTGCTGGCGTATTGAGGGTGCACACTTAATATTTCAGTGGGGTTAGCCGTGTGTGTGTGTGTGTGTGTGTGTGTGTGTGTGTGTGTGGGGGGGGGGGGGTGTACGTGTTTATGCTACGGGGACTTGTCATCTTCAGTCTGGCTGCGTCTTTGCTGGGTTCAAACCCAGTTTGGTGTAATTGAATAAGTCAATGAATCTGTGTAAAAGAATTAAGTTGTAAAAATTATTTGTTTTTGTACATCAATTGTTTGTGGAGGTAATATATGGACAAAACTGATTAATGAGAAGAAATCAGAAATAAGAGAGCCTGTAGGGGCTTAAACTATTTAATGAGGGCTGTGGGAAGAAAAGCGGCAATTTTTGTTTTCTGTTTCTTTGTTACATTGCTGGTAACTGGAGGGAGGCTGAGGCCCAGAGTATCTTGTATGTTTAGTTTCTTTTGCACCCTGTTTTGAGTTTTTGAGCTCAATAAATCACCAACACCGGTTACCCGACTGAGACTGGATTCTTGGAGGCCAAAGAACCCCGTCACAGTGACCCAAATCATCACTGTTACTGTTATTATATAGTAAATTAAATCATTACTGTTAAATTGTATGTATTGTCCAATTGTTTATTTGAATTCTTGTTCCGGATTAGTTGGAGACATACACTAGGCTATATCAGCCCCACCAAAAATATTTTTCACCAGCCGCCACTGCACTGCAATTGTTTTTTTCTTATTTTAAGCGTAATTTGTCTTGTTCCATTGGCAAAATGTCTCTTTTACCTCCTCAATCCAAGAAAAATTCACTTATTTTAAGAAAAAAGTGACTTATCTAGATTTAGATTTTTTCCAGTGTGTTTCTTGTAAATTCAAACCTATTTGGCAATAAACTTGATTCTGATTCACCCCACAGGTTGCTTTAATTCAACAGGAAAAAAAGCAAATTTTCGACCTGGTGATCCTCGTTCTGTTCAAAAATTGACTCACATGCTTGTTTTGTAAAAATAAATGTGTTTATTTCTTGTTTAGATTTTTTAAACTTCTGGAAAAACGACTGAGATCTCATATTGAGAGAAAACTTTATATTAAAACCGATATAGGTAAGATGTTTAAGAGCTACTCGTACTATTAATTCTGCTCACAATAGTAATATTATTCATAATTTACTGCAGGAATACAGGCTAAAGCTACAAACCTCAGCTTTTGATCCAACAGTGATATAGATAACTGTGATGTATTTACACAAAGTGTTCACAATAGTATATTCTTCTACCCATTCTTCCCTTTTGAAAAAATGGTATTTGCATATGAAAACAAGCGTCCTTTCAGAGCACGCTCTGGTATATTTAACTGCATAACTACGCAGACATCCATTCTCCTCTGTCGACATGAAAGGCCATCCGTGGGACAAGTAAAAAGCCCTCTTCTGGAATGTTAGTAAGGGTTTGATCCACAGCGGCAAACCGTCGCTTTTCTCCTTGCTGCAGACTCAAGTGCTGTCCAGACTCCAGAGAATAGTCCCGTATGGTCTTGGGGAGGGTGAGGGGGCTACATTTTCCTAACCTCCAAGGCCACCGCCGCGAAGGCGCCTCAAGAGAGCCTCTTTTCGTGTCAAAGGGGGAAAGCCATTCAACTCGAGAACGGCCTCTGGCTTTTGATCAGTTCACAAGTTACAGTTTTACAGAGGATCGCTTTTTCTCATGCAAATGGGAAATCTTCAAACAGCATGCGGAAATACATCTCTCTCGGATATACCTAAATAGGTAGCGCTTTTAACATGGGAATGTTCACAGCCAAGGACCTTCTTGAACTGAAAAGCACCCTCATCGCCCAGGTGTAGATGGTTCCCTTAGAGGGATCCTCTCCAGCTCCCTCCAGCCGGCGGCTTTGTGTGTTCGCAGGAGACTACATTGACTCCCAATTAAGGGATTAGGAAAAAGATTATCAGAACCATTTTCAAAACACATAACATTTACAGGCTTTCCCACAGCACTTTGGATCACCAGTCTCATTTTGGCACACTTAAACATTTTTGTTGTAGCTGGAGCAGCTGTTTCTGAGCCCAAAGCGCTGGTAAGACTGTTACTCTAAGACTCAGCCCATTCAGAGCAAACAACTTTCACTCCATTTTGACAGATTTTAATTTGCCCCATCTTGTGTTCGTGCAGAAATTGTAGATTTCCTTTGTTTAGTTTATTCATAATCCTCGTTTTAGCAGTTTTTTTTTGTCATGTGGGGTTGAGTAAATACAGTAGGAGAGGTCTTTTTTTCCATCATTTAAAGGTGTTGGAATGTCAGGTTTTATTTCTGGTGTCTCCATGGTTCTGGTGTTTCTCTTGGCATTGTAAAAGTGCCCCATTATGCTCCTATTAAAGTTCATTCCCCCGGAATATATGTAGGACGGGGGGTAGAGGGGGGGAGACCAAACTCTCGTCAAGGTCATGTTCCAGTGGAAAGAGCCAACAATGCCAGAGCTAATCCCTCCTCCTCCTCTTCCTCCTCCACCGCGCTCTGACCCCCGTCCCGTGGCTCCTAGGACTATTCGGTGGGAGAAGACAAGAAGGCCCGGCTTGTTTCCTGAGCATTAGGCGGCCCAGAGCTCCTGGATTATCTGCCAATTAGCACCAATTGTGGCGGACAGCATTAATGTAATGTTCTATATTTTTTAATACCGTTTAATTTTTTATTTTTTTTGCCTCTCTCTGTTTCCCCTCCGTCTCGTCAGGTCCAATCAAGATGGTCTCCGCTCTCTTTTGCCTTTTTCTAATTTAAAATAAAAGAGTTGGGGTTTAATTTGGCATTAAGGAGCGTAGAATATGCCCTGCCAGCAGCGCGTTTGTTTGAGGCAAAGAGTTAGCAGATGGAAGAGCGAGAGAGAGAATGAAGGGAGAAAATCATTTTATGGGAGATACTGTGAAGGACTTGTTTAAACAGGCCATGAGCCTCACTGTCCTGCTACATTAAGGGGGGGGGAGTCGGCTTTTTGTCTGAATAACGTGTTGCCTCACTATTGTGCCCCCTATGGTGCAAGGGTTTGGTGGGTTTGGATTAAGAGACTCCATTACATTACCCTAATAACTGGATAAAGCCGCCTCATCCAGTGCAACTGATCCTCAAGTATTACTGCTTGTGGCTCGTTACAGCGTTTCAGCAGTCGATCTGCAGACAGCTGATTTCTCATTATAACACGCAGATAGGAGCGTGTTGCTCCAAAGCGATGGCGGTCCGTTCATGCAACCGTTTCCAAGCAAACGTGTTATTTGTTGGGGAATTTCACCAAACTGCTGCCGCTGAAATTCACTGACCTACCCCGGCGTGGCAATAAACAGCCGCCCAACCTACCTTCAATTTTAACAGGCCAAATTATAATCTTTAGTCTGCTATGTGGGAATTTCCAAAGCGATGCATTTCATTTTTACATTACACATAATTGTCTCTGTTGTGCCTATAAAAGTAGCTCCTCATTATAAAGCACGATAGTCCCTCGCAGCTTAATTATACATCTGTAGCAGGTGTTTGGGCATGTCAGCAGCTTGGAAATGCTGCTTTTATGTTTTTATAGTTGAATATCCCCTTTATATGCTGAGCTGTTAACAGAAACTGTGAAAAAAAGAATAAAAGAATGAATTAAAAACTGTGTAGCATGTCGAGCAGGTAGAGATGGAGAAATTTTATTGAAATTATATTTAAAAAAAAGAAGAAAAATCCTTCCAGATCAAAGTGAATTTATGAAGAATGACCTTTATTATATATTTTTCCAATAAGAAAAAGGCGCAGACATGAGGACGTTTCACAGGAACGAACAGATTACATATAAAGCCGAGCTGCTTTGATGTTAACTGTCCGGCCCAATTAAGCCCCAGGATGTGTGAATCCTGTCGCTTTCATGTCAACGCATCACATCCTGTAAATTTTAACCTAAATGTATTCAGTTTCCAACGGGTTTTATTTCGTTTTTATTATTTCCCACGTTATGAACACGTTTTCCTCTTTAGCGGGCAGAAGATTCAACAGCTAGATTCGTTTTCGCAGTGCTGACTGAGTAGATTAAAAGCTTTAAATGAAGAAAGCTTTGAACTCACGCCGGGTCCGGACTTCTGGCTTTGGCTCCGGAGGAGCTAAGGTGGGGCCAGAGGCCGCCGGTCATTAGCAGTCCAGCTTCCCTTCGTAGTGTTAATATGAGGTCAGGCTGCGGAGCAGACATCCACAGCCGCAGCTGGCACATTCTGCATGTCCACGGCTGCTGTTTTCGCTTGTGGGAGTGAAAACAATCCTGCTGCTGTTCTCCCCCGGTCCAAGAGGCTGACCTTGCCCTTGGGCCAGAGCGCTGTACACCGGCCCCAGCTGCTGTCAGAGAAGGCCTCGCCGGCTTTTCCTGCCCTCTTCCTTGCTGTGGGCCCTTCCTGCAGGTGTGCTGAGGTCCTACCTCCCCCCGTTTGATTACAGTGCAGGCCGAACGCCGAAGCGCTCGTCTGCCCCGGTCCTCCAGGTTCGGTTCAAGGCCTCCAAATGCCTTTTAGATCCCTAATCCTAAACACTTAAGCCCTTCCTGATGGGTTCAGCTCTGGGTCTCGGCATATTAACCAATCCAAATACTGGGAGCACTGAGGGGTCGACTTTGGCCAAGCTGCTTTTTGCCCTTTTCTCCCCCTCTGTCTCAGTGTAATGAACCGTTCCCACTGATTAAAGATCAACACCTGCAGTTATTAAAACAGATGTTGAGAAATAATATTAATAAAATGTTACATCCCATGCTTAAGACTTTAAATCTTATCCTTGAATAGATTTTTATTTTCTAACAAATCCTTTTGAAATGTACAGTGTAACAGAGTCTCACAAACTTAGCGTGATGTTTCCCATTCTCCTGTTGCTGTTTCAGTAAACAGTGCCTCCACCTGTTTCACGGCGCTTGAGAAATGGACTTTTCCTGAAAAGTCTCTGACCTGTGACCTCTGCAGAGCGGGAAGGGAGCAGCCAGCAGGCAAATGCCCTCCTGTGTGGCCAACTGCCATTTAACCCCATAATTGTTACAAGGCAGCTCCTGGCCCGTCCAAAAACTCGGTTTCCGGAAATCGCTCTTAAACAATCAAATAAACGCACATGCAGGGAATTTGCTGTGCCCAAGGCTTCAGGGTAGTGGAGCTTTTGAAGCGGTTATTACAAATTTGTACCTCAAAAAAAGCAGCACACCTCTGAGCTGATCAAAAAAAAAAAGAAGGGTCATATAGAAAAAATGCTTTGCATTTCTTTCACATTCAAACAGTTTTTTCCTTTCATTTCTTCAGACTGTACTAATATTCAGAGATAAGTAGATAATTTTTTCTTGATTCCCTCTGACTGGCAAATATATATATATGTTTCTATTCTTTTATATATTCTATTAATCTACTATATCAAAAATTATTGTATTTATGACCTTAGGGATGTGTGCATTTTTTATTTAATAAAATGCTTTAATGCATAAATATTTTTTGTAATTTTGTTTTTTGTCACACAGAAAATTAGATTTTTTTCATTTTATGCTTTTTCTGACAGGAATATCCTGTGCAGATAATCATTTGCCTGCGAATCCTGATCAATGTTACAAAATTGTTATTATTAAATACTTCAGACTTAAAACACAAATCTAAAAAAGACAAAAAAAAAGGGTAATTATCCCCTTAACGTAAAGAAATACATGCTTAAAATCAAATCCTTGGAAATGTGAGTTTCTTTAAGATTATGAAATCAAGTCGCCTACCTAACTTTTGCAATGATAAGTCCTTATTTTCATAACTCTGACGAAATCTAAGCAGCTATATAATATACCATAGATGCATATATAAAAGACAATATATTCCAGTTTACTTAAATAACACAACCACAATTCTAAAAATTCAGTATCATTATGGAAATTGATAAAATTGTTGCATCAAACATAACACCAGCACATGTTGACAGGAAACAAAATTAACCATTTTGACCAGGAGTCAACGCAACATTAAAAACCCAACTTTAATCTGTGCCTTTTTTATTGTTGATCAATTTAAACATTGTGTTTCCAGCTATAACAGTTACATAACATTATCCGCTGTAGATACCATCTACAGTACTAACTACACAGGGTAGCAGGCACTACGCAGAAATCTGTCGCAGGTTTATGTTTGGCCAAAAGACTTTAAAAAAGGTCCAAATGCAGACTGAGGAAAGTCTGTTGCTACTTATAAAGATAATACTGCTTTATAAATCATAATATCATCAGCATAAAGGTGAATAATGTCTGAACTTTTATAAAAAAGAACTGGACCCAAGACTGAGCCCTGAGGAATATCTTTGCTCAACTCTTAACCCTTTAAAGCCCGATCCAAGAATAAAACGAAACAGAAAATTACTTTTTTTTGGTTTGAATTCCTTATTTGGCCTTTTAACAAAATATGTAAAAAGAAAAAAGAGAAATTTATTACTATGCGATAAGTCAAGATAATTTTTTGTGTAGTCTTCTGCCCTCTATTATCAGGTATATCTGATTGTGTACAATAGGATTTTGAGCAAAGTTTTTACCATTAAATTATGCAAAAGGTGTCAGACGCAAAACATTTCAAAAACCGTATGTATCAAATATGATACATTTGGCATTACAGGGTTAAACTGCAGATTTGTAGTTCTCTTCATATTCGAGATAACCTACCGCTTAAAAAGAAACTGATTGCAGATTTTTATCTTTTATTTTTTGGGGGTTCTTAAAATAAAAATGGAATCAAAATAAATAAAAATAAAAATGGAATTGGATGAGAAAACAGGAAACCATTTCTGGGTTTGGGCCTAACCGCTGATTTCTGCTAACAATAGTAGTTAGATCAGTGATCAGTTAAAAAAAAAAATGGCTCCTCACAATGATTTGACGTTATTGAACTTTACATTTTATTGACTGAATCTATTTGTATTATAGTTCTGGTTAAGTTGGATTATCTTTTAAATGGATCTGACAATATAAGAGGATTTTAATCGAATTGGATCCTATTTGGTTATGATTTGAGATTGTTTTGCAGTGAATTGCTGCTACGTAAACAAACTGAACTGAAATCAATTGAATTGAGTTAATAAAGCAAATGAGTGAAATTAAAGGGAAATATTTTCTGTCAGCCAGAAAAAATAGTTCCAATTTTGTTGCTTCTTGCCTCCCGGTCTGCTCCAGGCTGTGTTGTAGATACAGTATCCACTTTACCTTTATCATGTGCCGCTCTGGCCCATCAGCTTTCTATGTGGTTGGCTGCACTAGGTTATTTTTTCCATCCCTGCACATTTGCTTTTTGCTCGGCGCTCACCTCCAGACTTGGGCTTATAGAGTGTTTCTCCAGGAGCCTTTCCTCTGATAGCGGAGCGCTCGGTGATTGCTTCCCAGGATCAGAGCGGCATGCAGCGTGAGCAGGCGGCTCAGCATACCACACATGCTGCAGGATCAAAGGTCATTCTTGGAAGCCTGGGATTATGGGGGGAGGTAAAATTATATTTTTTATCCTTTTTGCTTTGTTTTTGATCACCCTATCTGACCCGCCACAGCCCGTGCTCCCACGCCACCTCTCACCACCGCACCCTCACACTCAAGTGTTAGTTTTCACCAGCGCATACGGGGGTGAAGGCGTGTTGGGGTTTGTTGATGTATAAAAAACAACAGACAGATTGGCTGCAACCTTGAGCAGCGGGTCTGTAAAGAGCTCTAAAGAGACTCCAAGGTCAGCGGATGTGGGAACAGCCGCTGTCTCCTGGGTCTGATGGAAAAAGTCACCAAATCAAAGACGGCTCATGAGTGATACGTTCACTGAGGTCACGGCTATTTATTACTGCTGCAGCAGAGTATCACATGTGCAGTGGCTCCATAATAGAAGGGACAATAATGACACCTGATGTTTGTCATCAGCAGGTGTGAATGAGTTATTCTCTAAGTGGAAACAACATTATACAGCTGACTGAAACCCAGTATTTACCTGCAGCCCAACCATAGTGTTGGGATGTGTGTGTGTGTGGGTGTAGCCTTTCCTGTAAGGCTTTTAATTTGAAGCTGCTTCTGTCCTAACTTCTTACCACAGAGAACCAGCTCATTAGTATGGCTCACAGTGTGAAATTAGGAGAGGAAGAACTGTATTGTATTAATGTGAAAATTGTCCACATTTAAAAACAAATAAAGCAAAATACATTCTCAGAGTGTGTCATTGACTCAGTTTTGTAATTTCAAGGCTATTGTTATAAATGACATGCTGCTCCCCGCTATTGTAAGGACACTCAACTTCAAACACTCACAGAAAGAGTAAACATTATTAGTTATTAAATTACTAAAAGTATTAGCCGGGGTGTCGTATTATGGCTCTGGGGCATATTTTACATATATTTCCTATTCATTTATATATTTTTTCTAAATGCTTCTGGATTAATGAAATAGAAAAAATGATGTAATGCTGGATTTTAATATTTACACTTTGAGTTTAGAATGAATTTGGGATGACATTAAACAACAGCATTAAAAACATAGAGAAGTGATGCTCAAATTAATTTAACGTTTCTAAGCATACAGACATGAAATACAATTTATATTTCCTGCAATAGACTAGAATTACGTTTTAATACAAATATTAAGCTCTTAAAAAAATCAGGAAAATATATCTATACACTCATGTATGCACATTTGTAAACAAATCTTTAGTAAAAGCACAAAGTAGAATTGATCCGCATCCTTAAAAGACTTCACTACTAAACATAATTGTATTAATGTGTAATATATATGTGCACATATCTAAACATATATACATGTATATACAAATGTAAACATGTCACTGCAAAATATTATTATTAATAGTCTTTACATCATAATGTGAGTTTATAATTGGAAGATGTACATATATATATATATATATGTATGTATATATACATATATATATATACATTCATATGCAGCTTTACATGAAATTTTTATATATCTATATATAGATATATACATATAAACAGTATATATATATCAACATATATATATATATATATATATTTATTGATGACCAATATCTATATATATATTTAAATTTATATAGATATATATATAGATAAATATTTAATGTATAGCTGTAAATGAATATGTAAATGTGCACATCTTCAAATTATATACTCAAGTTTTGATATAATGTGAGTATATAATTAACATTATACACATATATATAAATAGATGCTATAATACTTAGATATCCATATAGATAGATATAGATTCTATATATATATATCTATATAGATAGATAGATAGATAGACATATTTAGTGTATAGCTGCATATAAATATAGATATAAATATGCACATCTTTCAATTATATACTCACATTATTTTATAATACGAGTATATATTTCACATTATATACTGATATATACTTATATGCTAAATTTTCTATGTTAAGTTTGTTAACTTAATAAAAGTTATTTTTTATTAAAAAGCTCTTTTTTGAAAACCTACTAATTCAGCTTTCAGGGAAGCTTTTTTAGCTGTTCTAGAGAGATAAATGTGTATAAAAGATGAAAAAAAGAAGAAATTATAGGGTAGAATATTGCATTTTAAAAATCTACCAAGAACACAGAATGAAAAGTTAAATTACACCCTATCAGATCCCTTTGTACTGCTTCGGCAAAGAGACCCTACGCTGTGATTTCCTGAGTGGTGGATGACGAGAGCTGCCCGTGGAGAGAAACAGGCTGCCCTCCATGTGCTTAAGAATGCTCCGGCAGAGCAGGAGCGGACCATTAAGTGCTGTGTTATTTACACATCATAAGCCAGTCTATTATATTGACATCCAGACGACCCAGTCCGGCACTGTTCTGCACGCCAGGCCGCCTCGCTCTGTTTGCTCTTAACACTGGCATGCTGATTGGGTGATTTCTCCGATATGACATTCCAATGCTCCGGACTATGTGCCAGATCTTTTCAGCTGGAATAGTCCGAAAGCATTCATTACCCGGCGAGAAATGGGACAAAAGGTCAAGAAAGCGGTGTGGCAGGGTGGAGCCATGTGAAGTGGAGGTGGGGTTTACAATCCAGTTGGGGATTAAGTTATCTCTTATATCTCTTACTTACAATAAATCCACACGTCTCCATCTGAAATGGCTTGTTTAAACTGTAGAAGAGCATGAAGCAAATGTTTGACTTTATTTAAAATTCATTGTTCGGTATTACATTGCCGGCCGGGGTGAGTCCTGGGATTGCAAAAGGTGAGCATACAGGCTGGTGATGTTTTTTTTTTTTTTTTTTTACATTATTGTTATTCTGATCCTGGAATTGCAGAATTGCCATCCAGTTGTTGTCCTCCGCTCCATGCTGCCATTTACCAATGGCATCAAAATATTTGACATCCTATAATGGGATTGCATCAAGAGTAATTCCTGTAACTGCTCTTGACATAAGTGCCCCAAGTAAAATAAATCTCTGTGAACCATTTAAAAGCATTAATGCAGATAAAGGAGAATACATTTCCTCTGCCCAGATTATTAGAATATGACAGAGTTATCGTCACTGAAGGCTCTGCTGCACGGTAGCATCTGAACTGAGAAATGTTGGCTGAGGGAGATCACTGACTGCAGAAAATGCTCTTTTAAATAGTCTGGAATGATGAATGGAGATCTTAAACATGTTGCTGTTTATAGATCTTTCTCTGCCCTACAGACAAACACAGTTTCTTTCCAAATGGGTTTTTATTATGTGAAGAGAAATACATTAAGAAGCAGTAATGCTTTTATGCTATTTTATTAACCTTTTTCTTGAATCAAAAGCAAACACTGGAAAAAATCTAAATCTAGATGTCATTTTTTCTTATAATAAGTGCATTTGTTCTTCGATTGAGGAGGAAAAAGATACATTTTGCCAATGGAACAAGACAATTTACATTTAAAATAAGTGCATTTTATCTAATTATCTTATTTTCAAAGTAAAAATATTCATTCCATTGGCAAACTATGTAATTTACCTACTTAAATTAAGGGTAAATACACTTAATTTAGGAAATTTTAACATATTACTAGATCGTTTTTCCAGTGAAGGTATGCCACTGGAAATTGCTAGTAATTATAAGGAATATTTGGCAGTTTCTAGCAAAACATTAAAACATGTGTTGGTGAATAAAGCATTTCCCTTATTATTTATTTACTTTCTAAAAAGTATAATTGCAGTGTTGTGTAACAATAAAGAAAAAATGGCTAAACTGGAAAGAGATTCCTAAGTTATAAAGTGAAATTCTTTGATTTCTTTTTCAAGCTGAAACACCCGTCAGTCCCGTCTGACCTCACCGTAAACCCCGGGAAGTAAATGAAGTGCTTTTTATCTGTTGGGGGGGGGGGTTGTGTCAACGTCAGGAGTTTATTGGTAGCATTTTGGGCTCCAGCGTCAAAGTAAGCAAAACTTTTCTCATAAAAGTTTAGATGCATCTTGGAACATTTTTTGAAATAAAGAAAACTTGAAATTTAAGTTTATAACATTTGTTTGAACTACTTCTGATCAACTTTTGTTCAATTTTCAAGCTTCCTTAAGATAATAGAATGTCACTTTTTCAATGAAAAATAAGAAAATGAAGAAAAAAGAAAATTACAAATGCATAAATTTGATTTATAGTTTTTTTCCCATTTTTTTTTCCTATGCTGTGTTTTAAAACCTCAACCAAGATCATTATACTGACAGTTAATTAGTTTAAAAAATAAAAAATAAACAATTGTGAATTGATTTATTGTCTATATTAAATGGAAATCAAGCTTATTTAAAAAAATGTTTTAATATTTTTGTCTCCTAAATCAATAATTGACCATTTGAGTTTAAAATGCAATTTTTATATAAAAAAGTAGATTAAAAGGTAAAGATAAAAGACGGAGCTCTTCATGTAAGTAAATCTGTTTTTGGTGTAACTTCTCAGAGCTCTTATTCACAGTGACCTGCATCGGCTGCACATTGAAGGGAGTTTAAAAATGTCTGGATGGTAAAGAAGCACCAAAAACAAATGAGAAGCTGATGGGAATCTGTGATAAACCTGGCAGACAATTTCCCCTTCTCACCTCCGCCTGGAGATGCAGTACCCCCCCCCCCCCCAGATCCTGGGGTGGGGAGGGGGATGTATCAGTTCAGGGGTCCCAATGGGAGATCCTCTCTGTGGTTATCATGCTCCATCTAGTGGCTGCAGAAGGTTAGAGAAGAGAGAGGATGTCAGAGGAGGAGGCCAGCATCAATTAGCTGCTCTAGAAAGAAATGGCAACACAGTTTAAAGATTTATTTTGCTTTGATTAAAAGTCAACTTTTCCTGCTATAAATTAAAAGAAAACAGGCATAACTGGGTTAAATTAGATGATATGTTTGAACACCATATTAAGCAGAGCTTCAATATGTTCCATAAAGAAGTGCAAGTCTTGCATGTGCAAATTAAACCCCGTTTAGAGGAACAATGTTGAAGCGAAGCGCAGCTCATGTTACACAGATATGAAGCTGTTAGAAACGTGCGAAAGCGTCGCCCTCCTGCTCCTCTCATCTCACAGCCTCATTATCCAATTGAAAACTGATCTTCAGCGAACTCCCATTGTGTGCCTCTCTGGAATAAACGCACTAAAATTGATCTCAGGTCTCTGAGCTGACGTTTGCAGATGGGACCGTTTTCTTCACTCCTGGTGGCAATTTACAAACGTGCAAACCTGAGAGCCCTCAATGGCAGCCTGGGAGCCAAATGCAGGAGTCCCACCTGCCTCGTAACTTTGGCTGGGGCACCGTTTCCATGCTTGAAAGAGAAGAAATATGTCAGTGACGTTGTTAAACAACGTGTGTTAGCAATTGGTCCTGGTTTTGGGAGGGGGGGTGCCTTGCAAAAAAGCAGCCAGTATGAGGCTCCTGCTAATGTATTGTGACTCCTGCTGTCAGCAGTTCAGCTTCACTCTGTCTTCGTGTAATTTTCAGCCTTCTCCGCTGCAGTCGTGCCATTTCAGAGGCCTGCTCGCTATCAGTCATGCAGAAGCTGTGGAGGCTGTTAACCGCTTGTTTTTTTTTTTCCTCTATAAAAGATGCTTTCAAAGCACCTGTGTGGCCCAGCCGGGTTACACACTTTCCTGTTGAAAGGATAATCAAACTGTTTTGTGCTGCATTTATGTTCAGCTTTTACATTGATCTCAAAATGAGTAAAAATGTCTGAATAAGATGATTTGCCAATGGAATTAATACTTTTACTCTTAAAATAAGGTATCCGGATATTATGCACTTGAAATAAGACAATGCAATCGTTTTTTTCTTATTTTAAGTGTAAATTGTCTTGTTCCATTGGCAAAGTTTTTCACTTAAATCCTTAATTCAAGAAAAAATGCTCTTATTTTAAGAAAGAAAGACTTATTTAGATTTAATTTTTTTGCAGTGCAGCTACACTGGAAAAAAGATCTAGAAATAAGTAAAAATGTCTAAAATTAACTGTATTTACTCTTAATTTGAGTAGGTAAATCAGATAGTTTGCCAATGGAATGAGTATTTTTCCTCTTAAAATAAGATAATTAGATAATATGCACTTGAAATAAGACAATGCAATTATGTTTTCTTATTTTAAGTGTAAATTGTCTTGTTCCATTGGCAAAGTGTTTCACTAGAAAAACGATCTAGAAATAAGTAAATATTTCTTAAATTAAGTGTATTTACCCTTAATTTGAGTAGGTAAATCAGATAGTTTGCCAATGGAATGAGTATTTTTACTCTTAAAATAAGATAATTAGATCAAATGCACTTGAACTAAGGTAATGCAATTGTGTTTTCTTATTTTAAGTGTAAATGTTCTTGTTCCATTGGCAAGATGTCTCTTTTACCTCCTCAATTCAAGAACAAATGCACTTATTTTTAGAAAATATGACTTATCTAGATTTAAATTTTTTCCAGTGTTTCACTTAAATCCTTAATTCAAGAAAAAATGCTCTTATTTTAAGAAAAAAAAGACTTATTTAGATTTCTTTTTTTTTTTTTGCAGTGCAGCTACTCATCACTTGCATGCAGAGCCTAGAACCAGGCTCACCAGAACCGGTAGACATCCTGGACCACCTTACTTCTCAAACCTAAAGTGAACATGTTATTTACATTAAATTAACATAAATTAGCTCCCTGATGTGGAACTGACTATAGATATAGGTTTATTTGGGATTTTGAAACTCAAATCGCAAAATTTCTTTCTATTTTTTTCCTTTAAATAATAGAAATATGAAATATGATCTTTCTAACCATCCCCTTCTGCTTTTCCATCAGGGTCACGGTGGGGCTGGTTCCTATTTCCAGCGCTCTATGGGTTAAAGGCAAGTTAAACCTTGGATAGGTCGCCTACCAAATCATATCAAGCCATTTTTTTTCCTCTTGATTTAGTTTCCTAATAAGAAATGATAAATTACATACTTTGATAAGCTTTCATTTTACTCCAGGTAACTGAAGTCCAAGGAGTTCATTGGTTTAAAGAAACAAAATCCTGTTTTACATGTTTTATTTTACATTCCTCTCTATTTATTTATTTATTTATTGCAGCATTTACATAATTAAAATGCTTCCTCTTTGATTTGTAAATTCTATTTTTGCAGATTTTGTTTAGATTTTATAGAAAAGAAAAAATCTTTGATATAAAACTAAGTAATAGAAAATGGTTGGAAGAGATAAAACGTCATTACAAAGACCTTAAAACAGATAACTACCCTCTACCCTGCTACTTGAATAACGATTTTTATCACAATATATACATTTCTTCTTTACAGTCTTTTACTGAAAGATTTTCAATTTTACTTTTGACGTATGTGGTGAGGGCATCAGGCTTTTAAAATCTCAGGCAGATTCCCCAAAAAAATGCCTTCGTCTGCATGAAGTTTTTATTCCCCATCTTTACTAATATAAAGCAGGGGGATTTAAAAAATCATAAAACAAACTTTGCCTGAAAAAAGTCCCAAATCTCTAGATATAATATTGCAAAGCAAAGTTCAAGTTTCAAAGTTTTTACACAAAAAAGTCAAATAAAATACAACAGGAACAGTTAATCATATTAATTTCATATTCATTTCTGAGTTTAATCATGATACCAAAACATATAAAAACAATTGAATAATTCTGCTAATGTGACGATCTGATAAGTATCTAATTTAATCAAATAAGTACATATAGTTTCTTAACCACACGCCTATCTGGCTTTGTTAGAACAACAAATGAAAGTGTGAATCGGGTCCAAATCCTGGTCAAACAGATAATTCTACTTAGATATGAAATAAATTCACTACAACTTAAATTTATATATAAGAGTTTATCATCCAAAATCAACTACAAGTCAAATATATTTCAGTTAAAAACTCCAGACAAAACTCAACCAAACTAAGATACTATTTGTACAGAGAAAAAGGTATGAAAATGGTTGAAAACCATAATCAATAAAATGATGCGATGATGTCGCAGTTTGGCATCGATTCCATGCTTAGGACCACAATTTATTGTACAACTGTATAAAACCTCGAACTCAACTCTATTCCTGACATTTTGAATTGAAAAAGCTTCCTAGATGGGAAGCGTAACGTCTTCAAACTTGGAAACTAAGTTAAGTGGATTGTTTTTTTAATTTTCTTCTTTTTGGAACCAAAACTTATTTCTAAGAGTTTAGAATAAGGTCAAATGAGCCTTTAACTGATTTAAAGCAATTAGAATGTGTTGAAACCAACTCACAATGCAAATCCAAGTAGGAAAATACAACATTATTTGGTAAAACAATGTTTTATTAAATCATTGACTTTATCAGTAATCAGTAGCCTTTTAGTTCAATGATTCTTAAAGGAATAGTACACCCAAAACATGATTAGCCTTCATTTTCTACTCCCCCCCATGCTGAACAACACTCTGGAGTACTTTTTTGATATCTCAAATGCATCTGGAGATCTGGGAGGCTTCTTGCTGTCTGCTGACATTCAAATAATGGACGTCTATGGCGCCCGAGGCAGAAAGGTCCATAAAAGTCCACAAAAAACGTGTCAATATCCCTCCATACTGCTCGTCCAATGTATTCCAAGTGTCCTGAGTGGGTAGCGTCCATAATTTACTCGAAACGAAGTCATTTAGAATGTTTTTAGAGCATAAACAGTAGTGTATAGGATTTCCTAAAAGCGCACACCTGCGCGATCACGACGCTACGGAAACCGCGGCAGACCAAACCAGATGAAAGTGCGCATTCAGCGTCTGCTCTGCCGATAATGCAAACATAGAAGAAGAAATGTGCCGTTTACCTGTGCAAAGAAAGAAACAACGAAAGAAAAATGTCTGAGGACTTCAGTGTTGAGGAAGAGCATGAGTTCTTTGCCGAGCTGAATGCGCACTTTCATCTGGTTTGGTCTGCCGCGGTTTCCGTAGCGTCGTGAACGTGCGGGCGCGCGCTTTCAGGAAATCCTATACACTACTGTTTATGCTCTAAAAACATTCTAAATGACTTCGTTTCGAGTAAATTCTGGACGCTACCCACTCAGGACACTTGGAATACATTGGACGAGCAGTATGGAGGAATATTGACACGTGTTTTATGGACTTTTATGGACCTTTCTGCCTCGGGCACCATAGACCTCCATTATTTGAATGTCAGCAGACAGCAAGAAGCCTCCCAGATCTCAAGATGCATTTGAGATATCAAAAAAGTACTCCAGAGTGTTGTTCAGCATGGGGGTGAGTAGAAAATGAAGGCTAATCATGTTTTGGGTGTACTATTCCTTTAACCTTCTGATTGTTCCTGAGAGAAAAATTAGGGTAAAGACAATCTAGCTTATTTAGCTAGGTTTCAGGCACAAGGGGACTCCCTAAAAAATGACAATCAAATATATTGAACATATCAAAAAACACATTAATGTTAATGTTATACTAGTGTTTAAATTCTTAGTCAAATGGAGCCTAGGCGAAGTTCAACTGAATAAACTGATTACTCGCCCTCATCCACCTACGACAGCCAATCAGCTTTGAACCATACCTCCATGAAAGCCAATCGGGATCCAGAGTTCATCTTAAAAGACCTCCGATCTGCAACTCGTCTGCTATCTAGTGCGCAGGCGGTGGTTGCGCCGTGTGACTTCATTCGGATGATCCCGTTTCAACCCACCTCCAGCTGGACTTCCATCTTCCAGGTCCTTGAGTGAAGCTCTAGTATCAGCATAAAGTTCAGCAGACCGTCTCGCTAACCAGCAGTCTACAGACTGACCAACTTCATCTATCTCCACTCCACCACCAGTTTCGTCCCCTAACCCTTCACTGTTCTCATCAAAATCACTTCAATATTTATAACTTTCTTATCTACAAAAACAAAAAATCTTTCATTCATTTTTTATCCTGCTACCAGAGGGAGCAAACTTCTTCACAAACTGTGGAACCTGCATATAAGTTCTTTTTTTGAAGTAAATCATTGTCCGTACTTTTCATATGTTGATATACTGCATATGCTAATGTATAATATATATTTGCTTTTTACCAAATTATCAAAATAAAGCAGGTTATTCTCTGAAATAAAATAATCCTCACTTGTTTCCAGTGTGGAACAGTTAACAGTTCCATTCCCCCTCCATGATGTTATCTTATGAACGGCCCTCTCAGAAAACAAATTGTGCTGAGCATCAGGAAAGGGAAAGCATATCTCAGGGCCCGTTATGTCGCGTGTCATTACACAACCTTCAGCTGTTTCAACCCATTTCTTTTGCATTCTTTTAATCAGCCCTAATCGGTTCAGATTCATTTGTCCAGGCAGTGGATGAAGCAATCCCTGAAGCCGAGGCTCCTCATTCATTAGATTGTTTTAATAGTTGTGCAAATAAACAAGGGGTTAGAGGGAAAAGAGAGGAATCCCTGTAACACAGCAGGGACCACAGCTCCAACTTGTGCCTTTTATCATATTAATCCCACGCAACGTCATTTCTCAGGTCCCAGAAAAGGACTTATAAATTGCCTCTAATAGGCTTCAAATCAAGCACTAATTAAAACTGCATTAACCTTAATGAATCTGAAAAACTGAGACCCCAATTTATTGGAGTTGTGTTTATACAAGAGCTGCTTTCAATAATACATGACGTAAGCGGCTGTGTGGGATGAGTGGCTCTTCCTAATGCGAACCTCCTGTGGGTGTCTACATCCCACAGTGTGTGAGAGTGTGTGTTTTGGCCCTCGTCTTCATTACAGGCCTTGTTAAAGGTTAACTTTAGCAACATTCAGGCGTCTTTAGCGGAGTGGAAGGAGACGGAGCCACGTTGGTGCCAATCAGCATCACAGGTGTTCATAATTGTCTGTTTAATTGCTTCATTAGAGGAGAGGGAGGCCTGAGCCCCGTCTGCGGCCGCCGCCGCCACATCTGGATTTTGGGAAACCCTCTCCAGCTCAAATAAGAAGCCTCTCCTGAGTTTTAACATGTATCTGCTTGTGCCGTGATTTCCCAGGAGCTCGTCAATTATTTGTACGCCAATTCTGCCTCAAACGCCTTTAATGGAAATTCCCAAGGCTGCAGCTGGTGGTGGTGGTGGTTGGTGCTTATGGCAATTTGTTGAAAGGGAGAGCTCATTTGTTTTTAATGAAAGGGGGAGAGAGAAAAAAGGAAGTGTTGTCTTTCTTTGGCGCAGTATGAGTTTTTTTTCCTCTCAGAGTGTTTTTCTGTGCTGTCTCAGTCACTCTCAACGTAAGAAACCCCCTTGAGATTTCCCTCAAGAGACCTGCTGTCCCTATGAATCAAGCTTCTCCAATGTGGGAAAGACCTAAGGGCGGGGGGGCTGTGATTATCTATTAGTGAGACTTCAGCAAACCTGACAAACTCACCAAAGATCACCCTTTATTCACCAATTATTGCGTACATCTTTATTGTACGAAAATGATGAACTCCAAGATACGAGTGAAAGGCATACTATGCAACATTTTTCAGTTAATTAATGTGTTCCATAATGTTTTGGATGTTTAAATGAGTCATTTCAGGTTGAAGAAAGGATTTCTCGTCCGCCCTGGTGGTCTGTAGGGGAAATACCGTACTTGCAATTGCAGGAGCCCTCGGCCAGCACCCACAGGCTCAGAAGTCTCGTGCATCGCGAGAGTCGGTCTTGCTTTACGGCGAGAACTTGGCTACAATCTTTGTTATTTAGACACATGCATAACAAATGTATGAAAACATGCAAAATTTTCAAACTCGAAAATTGGAACAAAATAGTCACTTACCGCAGTAGACATGGTGAATCGTTGCGTTCGCCTGTCTGCTAAGCTCAAAACAACCGCGCCTGGCTTGACGGAGAAACCAGGAGAACAGCTGAGCATATTTACGACAGTGCACTTTTACTTTCGCCCTCTGGGGGGAGCCTCGCTGGAAAATCAACACCGGTTGCATAGTATACCTTTAATAGGACATTTAACAGGTTGTACACAGGAAGTAGCTTTCTCCTAATCTTCTTTCTGACCATGGGAGCAACAGCCCAGCATGCTTTCAACATTGTCTCTGGTTCAGGAATAGCTTAAAGAAATTGGATGATAGTTATAGCACTGACTGTGGCTTTAGATCAGTAGCAATATCTGTCGTTATACTTGTTTAGTGAGTACAGTTCTATTATACTTGGACAAAGTGCTCTTGTCATCCTTTAGTGAGTAAGGCCAGAGGGATTTTTTGTGCTATCAAAGTCACTTATAATATTAGAATACCACATTTAGATTTCCCTTTAGAGACCTGCTGTCCTAATGAATCAAGGCTACACAATGTGGGAAAGTCCTAAGAGTTGGCAGACTCACCAAAGATCACCCTTCACTTGTTTTATGTCCTAATACAGTTATACCTTAAAGGATTTAACTCTCAACCTGTTTGTTAAAAAAAATGTCAACCAGGAATATTTTGAAGAGTATACACAACTAAAAAACTCAAACTTCAACTTTTATTGACTACTACAATCTCAAAACTGTTCAACTGCTTCAAAATCTTGATCCTTCTGGTAATATGACTTCCTGCAGACGTCCCTCACCAGGTTTATATTTTTGAGCAATTGGGGCCTTTATTTTGAAATTGGTCCTGGCAGGAAATAAGGTGGGCAAAGAGGGATTAAATGTAGCAAAGGTCTTCAGATTAGGATTCAAAACCTGGGATGGCTGTTTCAAACACCCAGGCTCTACCACATCGCCATGCCCCCACCGCCGTGCCCCAATAGGTGTTCCTAGGATCATTGTCCTGTTTTAAGCTACAGTTCTGCTCAAGCTTGAGCTTATTTGTCACATCTGCTCCCACAATCTCCTAATTATTGATTGAATCAATTTTGCTCTCAGAACAGTGCAGGTTGACAATTAGCCTGACGTAGTCCTACTCAATTCTAGTCAGAATGAGTCTGATGCTGCTCCATAGAGCTGTGATTATGGGGCATGTTTCGAACGAACCAGGAAAAAAATGCCTCTGTACTCAATTGGATAGACCTACAACCAATAAGAGCAACGGAGTGCGTGACGTATGTTAAGCGAGGCACAGTTGTTGTCAACAAAAATCAAAGCGTGCAGTTTCACGCCTAGAATAAGAAGATGAGCCTTGATCGCGTTTCTCTGTTCCTCTTTTAAAATAATTTGCTGTCGATATCTTCTAGAACAGACCTAATAGCAGAATCCACTCACCTAAACTCTCCAGCGGCAGCCATTGTTGTTGTCGCCCATGCCCGCTTTGGTCACGTGGTTGATTACGTTACTGTTGATCATCTGTCCATCATCGTGTAAAGCCCGCCCTGACAATTTGATTGGCCTGCCAGATTTTGTGCGAGCATACTCGCGCTACTACTGAGCAATGCCAGACCGAACTTCCCGACCTCAAACGTTGTGGGCGGGACTAAGTTCGGAATGGCACCCAGGCTAGTTGACAATGCCAAGGGAAGCATAACAGGCCATATTAAAACTTACCACTGATCCATGGCTGGAAAAGTTCAAGCATTCATTGAAGTATTGATTCCACACAACATCTGTTTATGTATGAACTTTTGGATGAAGTGTTAAAGACCTATCTCAGGTCCTACATGGTGTACTTCCTGAATTTCCAGAATGAAACCCTTCATTGCTTAGTAAAGGATGAAACAGTTAATGATAATCTATCCTTAGCTGTCTGGTAGCGCCAATCATTTAACCTGACTCCACCAGATGGATTTGCTCCGCATATCCATCTGGAAACCTTCCGTTGAAGTAATTTTGGGAAGGGGTGAAAATACTGGTTAACTGATTGGCCTATGTTGGTGATAGACGGGCCAAATAAACCAATCAGATCAACGAAGTATATGACGTACTAACAGCCAGGCTACTCTTGCCGAAACCAGTCGGGAGCAAAAACATCTTTTCCTCTGAGAAAAGCCTCCAGAGCAGTGTTTTGCTCTTCTTTCAGTGAAGAAATACTCTAATTCCGATAAAACTTGCTCGATAGCCACGCTAACGCTAGTTTCATCGGCTGAAGCCGCCATGTTCTTTAGACTGAACTGTCGCGCTTCTCGTTGCGTCACACCTCAACCCGCCTCAAAGCCAACGCTGATTGGACGTTCGTTTGGTGAACGGCTCCAAATTTTCTTCAACGGAGAGTCTCCAGACTGATTAGCGAGTGGAACCTTGAAAGCTCGCGATATCAGGATGGTCTCACAAGGCTACCAATCATTAGCTTTCTCATTATTCCAAGTCCAGCTGGTGTGGCTAGTGTGGCTTTAATTAAACATTTACAAACTTTGCTTTCAGTCAGTATATTTTGTTTAGGATCTCTTTTGTTTGTGCTTAAAATTATGAACTTCAGGAACCTTTTTCCTGAATTAGCCATTTTCCAAATCAAACGTAGAACAATATTAGAGAGTGCACTAAGTAACATTGAACTGGAAGATGTTAGTCTTACAAATACTGCTCTCACATATATATTTTTTTTCATAAAAATGTAAAAATAAACCTTATTTACAGAAGGAATTGAAAAACTTTAACTGCATCTGTAATGGGAAAAAAAACCTTATGAAAATAACGTAATGTCTCCTAATTAGTCACGGTCACGGGTAGTATTTAGGTGATAGATTAGGGTGAGGTCATCGGCATTAGCAAGTAATCTAACAAGCCATGCACAGAAAGTAATGGGAAAAAAAAGATCTCCTTTATCAGAACGGTGAACTCCAGGTACGCGGTGTAAAGCAGTGACCGGTGCTTGACCCCGACCCTCCAGCCACCTCTGCCCACCGCCCACAGGGCTGTTATGTATCCGCGCTCATGTCAAGCCCAGGCCTGCACGTGCCAATTATCTCTCAGCCATATGGATTACAACTGTGACTTTTGGCAGATGTTTGTCCAACCCATTGCTCAATTATTGGCACATTAGGGACACTGCCTCACCTTCTGGGACTATTGAGGACTCCTGTCACATTTTCATTATAAGCCCTCATCAGTAAATTGTGTATTTCCCAAAGGTCACTTTGCACCAAAACTGGTTTGAGTCATCTCTGACATTCTTATTTTACCAATAAAACATGAACTTGCGAAATCTAAATCTTGTCACGCTTTTCACTGATTGAATTATCCCATAAAAGTAAAATGGAAGTGCTTTTAGCTGTGCAGCTCTTGCACCTCTTGTCATATGTCAATGGGCATGTCAGTACTTGACTCTCCCTGACAACCAAGCTACAGGCTGCTGCATCTCCATTCAGGCATACTGAAATCCACAGAGAGTTCCTCATAATGTCAGCACAAAACACAACATGCTAACCCTGATTTGTTTCATGTTACACCGTTTACTGCTGCTCTGTATTTGCTCAGGAATCCCTTGTTTTGCCATCATTAGAAATGACATTACTGATGCATCTCAGGGATTCACATGTTACATACACTATATTGCCAAAAGTATTTGCTCACCCATCCAAATTATTGGAATCAGGTGTTCCAATCACTTCCATGGCCACAGGTGTATAAATTCAAGCACCTAGGCATGCAGACTGTTTTTACAAACATTTGTGAAAGAATGGGTCGCTCTCAGGAGCTCAGTGAATTCCAGCGTGGAACTGTGATAGGATGCCACCTGTGCAACAAATCCAGTCGTGAAATTTCCTCGCTCCTAAATATTCCACAGTCAACTGTCAGCTGTATTATAAGAAAATGGAAGTGTTTGGGAACGACAGCAACTCAGCCACGAAGTGGTAGGCCACGTAAACTGACGGAGCAGGGTCAGCGGATGCTGACGCGCATAGTGCGAAGAGGTCGCCAACTTTCTGCAGAGTCAATCACTACAGACCTCCAAACTTCATGTGGCCTTCAGATTAGCTCAAGAACAGTGCGCAGAGAGCTTCATGGAAAGGGTTTCCATGGTCGAGCAGCTGCATCCAAGCCATACATCACCAAGTGCAATGCAAAGCGTCGGATGCGGTGGTGTAAAGCACGCCGCCACTGGACTCTAGAGCAGTGGAGACGCGTTCTCTGGAGTGACGAATCGCGCTTCTCCATCTGGCAATCTGATGGACGGGTCTGGGTTTGGCGGTTGCCAGGAGAACGGTACTTGTCTGACTGCATTGTGCCAAGTGTAAAGTTTGGTGGAGGGGGGATTATGGTGTGGGGTTGTTTTTCAGGAGCTGGGCTTGGCCCCTTAGTTCCAGTGAAAGGAACTCTGAATGCTTCAGCATACCAAGACATTTTGGACAATTCCATGCTCCCAACTTTGTGGGAACAGTTTGGAGCTGGCCCCTTCCTCTTCCAACATGACTGTGCACCAGTGCACAAAGCAAGGTCCATAAAGACATGGATGACAGAGTCTGGTGTGGATGAACTTGACTGGCCTGCACAGAGTCCTGACCTCAACCCGATAGAACACCTTTGGGATGAATTAGAGCGGAGACTGAGAGCCAGGCCTTCTCGTCCAACATCAGTGTGCGACCTCACAAATGCGCTTCTGGAAGAATGGTCAAAAATTCCCATAAACACACTCCTAAACCTTGTGGACAGCCTTCCCAGAAGAGTTGAAGCTGTTCTAGCTGCAAAGGGTGGACCGACGTCATATTGAACCCTATGGATTAGGAACGGGATGTCACTTAAGCTCATATGTGAGTCAAGGCAGGTGAGCAAATACTTTTGGCAATATAGTGTATATACACACACATATATATATATATATATATATATATATATATATATACATATATATATATATATATATATACATATATATATATATATATATATATATATATATATATATATATATATATATATATATATATATATATATATATATATATATATATATATATTCAGTGTGTATCACAAATTCACATACATCTTAAGTATGTTTCTGCCAGTTCTAACGATTAAGCAACGATGTTTTTTAATTGATTTTGGCATAATAATGCGGGCCTGATGAAAATATTTTTTATTTACTTTACAAACTATAGACTAAATATTTGGTCTAGTCTCCTTTTGTATGAATTATTGCTTCAGTGCATGTTGACATGAAGGAGTTCAGGGTGAAGTTCTGCTGAAATTTTTTGGTAGAAGACTTCTGCACTGTTGTCTTTCATCTTCCTGTTCACAATACACCATCGACTCCAGGTTTGGTTCCTTTGGCAATGTGTGTCTTTGTCTTTATGGGAAAAAAAACAAAAGTTTTAGGGTCTGGTAAGTTTTTGAAAACTGCCATAAAAACCACTCATCCTTGATAGTCCTTGACTGTTTTATTAAGTTTTTCAAACCTTACAGAAATGGAGACTTGTGTCAACTTTTCATTATTTTCTGTTTGTTAAAACCTGGTTCCTTTTTTTTCATGTGTACAGCTAACATGTTTAAAAACAGAACATCAAAGTTAATCTCACTGGATTAGTTATGAAGTCAGGGATTGAAGCATATGTTGGAAAAAAAAAAAAAAAAAAAAAAAACCTCCAAAAAACAATTTGGTTGTAACAAACAAACCTAACAGGAAATGTGACACATCATTGTAGGGCATGAGCACTTAGTAGGTGCGCATGTCATTCAGACAGCAGTGTCAAAAGTACACACATTTGTTACTTAAGTAGAAGCATAGATACTGCAATTTAAAAACACTCTGGTAAAAGTTGAAGTATCAACTCGACCAACTGATCAACTCAAGTAAAAGTGAAAAAGTATGTGCTCTAAAAACTACTGAAAGTATAAATGTTAGGACTCCAGTCTGTGTGGTTTGTGTTTTTGTGCGTTTGTCTTCCTTCCTCCACCAGGCGGCGCCTGGTTCTGATTCTCCTCCTCACGCACCTGCAAGGGGTTACCTCGTTAACGGAGTGCTCTTAAGCTGCTGACTGCCACTACCTTGACGCCAGAGTGTTTGCCAGTTTTGGGTACTCTAGCCAAGCTGAGTTTTGCTGAGTCAAACTGAGTTTTTGTCAACCTGAGTCTTAACGTTGTTCTTGTTTTGCCTCTCGGCAGGAAGTCAAAACTGGATTTTCGGACCTTCTCTCCCTGGAAGGATCTACTGAGCTTCAAACTGAGCTGGGGATACAAACCGGAGGTTTGGATCCACTTTCCCCACGAGGAATCGTTTGAGCTTCACACTGAGCAAGGGATTCATCTGCACCACAGTCCTTTCAAGTACCGCAGGATATCTGAGTGGTAGTCAGTCTTCTCCGTTCATCTACAAACATTCTGGGTAACCCTGTCTGCCCTCCACCATATGAGACAAACACCGGAACACATTCCTCACCAACTGGAGTCTAGGAGTCAACCAATTATCTGGAAACGTGAGTCTGCCTACCTTTCCTCCTCTGCAAGTTTGAGATTCAATTTTCCCACTGAACCTGAACTAACCGCAGTGTCTTCCCCTCACCTTTCAGTTCCGGTTGAGCAGTGTTCAGAGCAACACTGGAATCTTCACAAAACTTCTCAATAAACCTGTTAAACTTTTCCCTGGTCTTTGTGTTTGGTTTTCTGCATGTGGGTCAGATCTTTAGATAAAATCATGACAATAAAAGTATAAAGTAACCTTTAAAAAAAAAAAAAAAAAAAAAAAAGGCCTGATGCCACTTTATAAACTGTTTTTAAAATGGAAAAATTTTCTATTTTTATATATATATATATAAAATATATATATAAATATATATATGTATAAATAAATATATATATATATATATATATATATATTTTTTTTTGTTTTTTTTGTTTTTAAAATGGAAAAATTTTCTATTTTTATATATATATATAAAATAGAAAATTTTTCCATTTTAAAAACAAAAAAAAAAAAACAAAAAAAAAAAATATATATATATATATATTTTTTTTTTTTTTTTTATTCAATGTATAACATGGATGCATAAACACCTAATTTTATTTCAGTGTTAAATTCTGTTTAAACAGATTATAATAAAAAATGTCTCCAGACTTTTACTGGTTGATGATCTTCTTTACTTTATGTGTAAAAAATGCACAAGTTTCTCCTATACTATAAAGTATTGAATTAAATAAATGTCAAGTGGCACAGTTGTTAGCAATGTTGCCTTGCAGCAAGAAGGTTCTGGATTCAATTCCCTGCCCTGGGTCTTTCTGCATGGAGTTTGCATGTTCTCTCTGAGCAAGGTCGTTTCTCTCTGGGTACTCCAGTTGCCTCCCACAGTCCAAAAACATGCCTGTTAGGTCAAATGGCATCATAAATTGTCCTTATGCGCATGTGTGCATGGTTGTACGTCTTTGTGTGTCTCTGGGCCGGATTTATCAAGATCCAATTTTGCGTGCAGTAATTTGCGCTCGCAAACTGGAATTTTGCGCGAGGGGCTGAACCATGGTTTGCGGGTGATTTAACAAGAGTGATTGCGTAACTGGTGGAAGGTGCAAAACTGTTGGAGACGCCCTATTTAAATGATGGTTTTGCGCGTTTTGTGGTTTGCGGCAAAGTAGTTTGTAGTATGTACAAACTAGTGCATTTAGAAATTTAAATCTTACAGTGACCCCCAACAAAAAAAAAAAAAGTATATATATATATATATATATATATATATATATATATATATATATATATATATATATAAATTTTATATATATTATTTATATAATTCATATATATATATATATATATATATATATATATATATATATATATATATATATATATATATATATATATATATATATATATATATATATATATATATATAAATTATATATATAAATATATAAATTGGCAACCTTTATTCCCTAAGGTGGTATGTGCTGCAGTAAAAAAAAAAACAAAAAAAAAAACAGGTGTTTTGTATTGGCCTGTGACTGTGGATGAGTGGATTTGGCACGTTGCTCCACAGGCGCAGGGGGAGAACCCCGACCCCGTCGGACAGCACTTTGGACAGCACTTCTGAAAAAACGAGATTGGGAGATCCCAGCTCTCGCTGCAACCGTACGCTGGAATGACCCAGGTGCAAAAAAGTGCAATGTTGCAAGGAGTTTTGTGATATCTGGTATTGCGTGGGTCCTCCTTGTGGCTGGCTCCAAATCCATTCGGAGTTCCCCCAACAGCTCCAAAATGGCAATGCTGGATAAACGATATGTTTTGATGATCGTTTCCTCCTTCATTCCAAAAATATTCACACGGAGTGAAAAAATGCGTTCTCCGCGTCTCCTTGTTTCATTTCGATGTCTCCTTCTTGCGACAATAACCGCTGCCATGTGTGCGCAATTACGCATACAGACCATTTGCACCCTCTTTTGAAACGTGTTAAATATAGAGTCAGATACCGTTAGCAAAATTGCGTTCAGGTTTAATAAATCACTTTGCGAGTGCTAAATTAATATATTTACATGTTCTCCTCCCACAAGACGCACTTTAGCGTGTAAACGCCCCATATTGCATATTCATTGCAGAAAAAGTACTAAATGGATAAGAGGCGCTATTTAGCACGTTTTAAAGACCAAATCCTTTTAGCACGCTGTTGATAGATCAGTTTGTACATTTTTTAGCGTGCGCAGTGAAATAGCTCACGTTTTTATACACGCAAACCTTTGATAGATCCGGCCCTCTGTGTTGCCCTGGGATGGATGGATGGATGGATGGATGGATGGATGGATGGATGGATGGATGGATGGATGGATGGATGGATGGATGCACTTTGTTTGTGTTTATTCTTTCCATATCTATTTCCTTACAATGTTTCAAACAGAAATATGTGTTTTATTTTTCTTATTTCGCTACTCAAATTTTAACCTCAAGTCCCAAAACAGAGATTAAGTTTTAATTTTTTCCTCCCAGATTATGTGCAACAGACGTGGCAGCTGTAATAGGAAGTGATTTGTTTTCTTAAAGCAATTAAATGCCTACTTGATCTTTTTTTTCTCAGAACATATAAAAAATGTGGCAAACAAATTAAAAGAGCACTCCATGACTAAACCTTTCCCTTGGATTGGTGGAAACCTCACAAGGGAAGCAAAGAGCCAAACCTCCTTTAATCTACGTTTGGGAGTTTGTGAGCAAACAATTGGGAAACGCTTGTTCTATTTCTGTTTAGGTCCGATTATTAATTTCAATTTACGTAACCCCACTTACCCTCACAGTTTAATTAATGATGCCTGTTATCAGCTGTGTTTAAGAGGTAATGGACAATGTTGAATTTTGAGTGTTTGCAACACTGCAGAAAAAAAAATCCAGCTTTACCTCTTTATAATGGACTGCCAGCAAACAAGAGATTAACACTGTTTTTCTCGCTCTTGCTCCTGTTGTTTTTTAAGGTACAGTGGGAAGAGAGGGTGGGGATATTAAAGGAATAGTACACCCAAAACATGATTAGCCTTCATTTTCTACTCACCCCCATGCTGAACAACACTCTGGAGTACTTTTTTGATATCTCAAATGCATCTGGAGATCTGGGAGGCTTCTTGCTGTCTGCTGACATTCAAATAATGGAGGTCTATGGCGCCCGAGACAGAAAGGTCCATAAAAGTCCACAAAAAACGTGTCAATATTCCTCCATACTGCTCGTCCAATGTATTCCAAGTGTCCTGAGTGGGTAGCATCCATAATTTACTCGAAACAAAGTCATTTAGAATGTTTTTAGAGCATAAACAGTAGTGTATAGGATTTACTGAAAGCGCGTTCACGACGCTACGGAAACCACGGCAGACCAAACCGGATGAAAGTGCGCATTCAGCTCGGCAAAGAACTCATGCTCTTCCTCAACACTGAAGTCCTCAGACATTTTTCTTTCGTTGTTTCTTTCTTTGCACAGGTAAACAGCACATTTCTTCCTCTACGCTTGCATTATCGGCAGAGCAGACGCTGAATGCGCACTTTCATCTGGTTTGGTCGAGTCGTGAACGCGCTTTTAGGAAATCCTATACACTACTGTTTATGCTCTAAAAACATTCTAAATGGCTTCGTTTCGAGTAAATTCTGGACGCTACCCACTCAGGACACTTGGAATACA